>NC_026001.2:1874724-1953523 GCF_000442705.2 Elaeis guineensis | reverse complement strand
CGTTGCCCACTCCCCCGACCGTCGCTGATGGGTCCGCTGGTAGATATCGATCCTACCAGGAGCTCGCCACTTTCAGCATCTCTCTATAATTTGAGAATTATTTAAAAAATTTAAATAATTAAAAAAATATATCATAATTAAAAATTTAAAAAATACATACTATGTACTCCATGTGGCGAGTAAATTATCTGAACTCTCATAATGCGGCACGGTCTATCTCGCCTGATTCGCCGTATTCTGGGTACATCATCTCTGTAAAATTAGTAGTAAAATTAATAGATAACAAATATAATTTAAGAATAAATGATTAAGTCATTAAAATCTAAAAAAAGAAGTTTAGATGTGTAACCTGATATGCCTGATCCTCGTAATACCAGTATATGGTAGTCCAATCGTCGATGGCGATGCTGTTATAGGGCTGCAGCTGTGCTGTCTCCTGCCCATGAACCTGCACCACCCGGTACCCATGCGATGCATGTAATGGCGATAATCCTTGAAGCGCAAGGATAGATGGGTATCGATCGCTCATCTCACACGATCATCTTCGAAATCAATGATGTCAAATATACCCTGCCAATAACAAAATTAGAAGAATACTATACAAATTAAATGTTCATAATATAATTTATTTTACCTGTAAGTGGGTGTAGAAAACTGTCTCTGAGCTTGGACAATATGACGCCAATCGAAGAGCGTCACTGGGGCATTGCTGCGGCACATGATGCCTAGCTCGGTCTGTCATGGCTCACACCATCCTTAATGGGTCTGGTGTAGCCAGCCGGTATCTCTATCTAGAGATGCTGTCCCAAGTGCTCACATTTTTAATGCTCTAAAATGAGGTTCTTTGATGGACCTCGCCCTCGCCTGACCACCAATGTAGACTGATTTGAAACAACAATAAATAAATCATTAGCATGATCCAAATAAAAAAAATAAATTTGATTATATATAAAGTGTAATGATTAATACCACTGGGACCAGTCTCATTGGGATCCGGCTCACTTGTAGTCGGCTCACTGGGACCTGTCAGTGCAGGACCCTCTGACACTGGAGTCGGTGAGGCAATGGAGATCGATGAAGGCACTTCAACCTTTGAGCTGTCTGCAGGTAACTGTGAACGCGACTGTCGTCTATCTCCTGGTGCCATATCTGCAAGAATTGAGATGTAAATAAATATAATATTATATAATAATAATAATTAAATAATATTTAATGAATACAATTATATCATCACATATCCAGAGAATAATGGACAGATAACTATTGAATACCACATAATGAAATGAAATATCAACTATTAACAATAATAATATTATTACTTTTTCAAAAAGTTCGAATATGGGATATCCAAGTTTCGATCTCGATGAAGATCAAAACTTGAATGAAAATCTACGGCTCAATGTAATTTAAATACCATCTCTGAACGTGCATTCGAAGATGGATTTTTAATTTATCAAAAAATAATAACTTCGTATTGAAATTTTTTGATCAAAAATTTTAATAGAATTTTTTTCTAAAATAAAAATATCTTTTTTATTTATCATTTCAGCAGCATACAAAATAGCACATAAAATAATTTAATTATAACAAGTAACAGTATGTGCATTGTGTTAGTGAAAAAAATAATCAGTCAAATAATTAACTAACTTTAGCAGTAATACTAAAAAATAATATGCAATAATTATAATAATATGCGACAATCATAATAATTCGGGTGCCCTGGCCCAGCCCAGCATGGATCGAACCCGACCAGACCCGACCTAACTCGCCCCGGCTCCACCAGACCCGCCCCATCCCAACTCCACCCCACTTGCCCCAGCCTTTCGGGCCTAACCCGACCTGCCCCATCCCAGACCGACCTGACCTAGCCAGACTCGCTCCGCCCTAGCTCCACTGTCATCGACCCCAGCCCGACCCACCCCGGCTCTACCGACCCAACTCGACCTGGCTCCACCCGACTCGCCCCAACCCGACCCAACCCACATCAACCTGACCATACCCTATCCGATCGGCCCCATCCAGGCCTGACCAACCCCAACCTAGGCCCGACAGGCACCATCCAGGCCCGACTGGTCCATCCACGACGACACGCTGGCCCCACGCGGCAGCGGGTTGCCGTCCCAGCTAGGTGACCATCCCAGCATGCCGGCCGCGGTACGCGACGGCCCACACGCCCCACGCAACCGGGGCCACCGTCCCGGCCCAGGTGACCATCCCGGCACGCCGGCCGCGGCACACGGCGGCCCGTAGGCCCCACGCGGCCACAGGCCACCATCTCGGCAGGCGGTCGTCCTGGCACGTTGGTCGTGGCACGCGGCGGCCCGTAGGCCGCGTGGGGCCCCACGTGGCTGCGGGTCGTCATCCCGACCAGGCGACCGTCCCGGCACGTCGATCACGGCATGCGATGGCCCGCAAGCCCCATGCGGCCACGGGACACCATTCCAGCCTAGGCGGTCGGTTGCGGCACGCAGCGGCCTGATGGCCCATGCGGCTGCAGGTTGCCGTCCCGATCAGGCAGCCGTCCTGGCACGCCGGCCACTGCATGCGGTGGCCCGCATGCCCACGTGGCCGTCAGCCTTCGATCGCGGCACGCCGGCTGTGGCACACCCCCAAAAAAAAAGAGACTTACCGATGGTGGCGGTGGAGTAGGTCGAGATGGGGATGGGGGATGCTAGAGGGGAAGGAGCTCGGGACGCGCACGCAAAGAGAAAATGCCCGAGGGGGGAAGAGAGAAGAAAAATAGGTTTCTGATGCGACTTGACGGGACGTAGGGTATTAGCGATGAAAATTTTCATCGCTAATAATTCTTTTCATCGCCAATAATTTGAATGAATAATTATTGCGACGAAAACTAAGTTCCATCACTAATAATTTCAGCCATAAAAAAAATATCCGCTGAAAAAATTCACGCCCCAAAAATTATTATTTTCGATGAAAATAAAATTTCATTACTATTTAGCTTATCAGCGATGAAAATTAAAAGTTTTCCATCACTAATAGTTTCCGCCATAAAAAAAGATTTCGCTGAAAAATTAATGCCCCAGGAAATTATTATTGTAGTGTTAGAGATGAAATTTTTCATTGTAAATAATTATTATTTACGACGAATATGACTTTTCATCGTAAATACTCATTATTTATGACGTAATATTTTCATCGCAAATAATTAATAATTTTAAATTTTTAAAATTTTTATATTTTTTCATTTATTAGAGATAAAAAATTATCATCGTAAATAATTTATTTTTATCGCCAATACTTCATAATTTGTGAAGCATAATTTTTATTGTAAATAATTTTTAATTTTTAATTTTTTATTTTTTTCACATATTAGAGATAAAAATTTTCATCGTAAATAATTGATATTTGTGATGAAAGTTAATTTTCATCACCAATGCTTCATTATTTATGATGTAAATATTTCATCGCAAGTAATCTTTAATTATTAAATTTTTAAAATTTTTTATTTTTTTTAAATATCAGTGATGAAAAATTTTCATTGCAAATAACTAGTATTTACGAAAAAAATTTAATTTTTATTGTAAATACTTCTATTATTTATGATGAAACTATTTTCATCGCTAATATTTGAAAACTTAAAATTAAAATAAATAGTTTATTATTTACGATGATTAATTTCATCATAAATAATTTATAATTATGATGAATTTTTTTTTCATCACAAATATTCATCTATTTATGATAAAAAATAATTTTCTTCATAAATAAGTAATTATTAGCCACGAAATTTATGTTTTCATCATAAATATCATTATTTACGATGAAATATATTTTCATCGTAAATAAATTTATCATAAAAAGTAGCATTTCTTGTAGTGGTGGTTACATATAACACTGCCATATGTCTAATATATAGTAGTGGTTAATCAACTGCTGCCATAGGTTTGATCTGTAGCAGCGGTTATGTATAACCACTGCCATAGGTTTGAGATATGGTAGTGGTTACGTATAACCGCTGTCATAGATTTTACCTAGGCAGCGATTACGTACAACCACTATCATAGGTTAACCTATTACAATGATTACTCATAACCACTGCTATAGGTCAAAATTATGATAGTGATTATTTATAACTGCTACCATATCTCAAACCTATGGCAGCGGTTGTACGTAACCACTACGATACAGTGACTTATAGCAACGATTTTGTTTAACCGCTGTTATATCGACAGAATATAAATTTTTTTCATATATTTTTTAAATATAATATAAATTTAAAATTTAAGGTCCATCTTCACTATTTATTATCTAAATAATTATTGTTAGAGTATCGTGATAAAAGATTATCTCGATCCGATAACCCTAACTATGTCGATCAATAAAATTTGATTTCAACAGTCACGAACAACCACATAATGATTTGATAGATAGAGACCACTGATAAATCTGAAAACTTGTAATAATGATCTCGATAATATTTGTAGCATACTATCAAAATTTTACTTCAATCAGATATCATGATCATAGTCAATTTAGCACATGATGATTTTAATCTTTAAATAAAAAATGAACAATCAAAAGATCAAACTGTGTCCGATTAAGATGATTTTTGAGATAAATAATCTTTACTATCATTTTAATCATTTAAATGATGGTAATTATAAAATTCAAACTACATGTATATGAACCATCGAAAAATGAATACTGAAGTTATAAAAGAAGAAGAGCTAGCTTATATTTGTTTCAATCGAAGAACGGATATTGAAGTTGCAAGAAAAAATGAGCTTATATGTGAAGGGTAATATTTGTTTGGTTCTTAACTAATAATTAAAGTGGCATTTTTAGATTTTGATTGATATTTTGTGTAACTTCAGTATCCATTTCTTGATCGAAATAAATACTTTCTCCTTCTCTCGTAACTTCAGTATCCGTTCTTCGATGGTTCATATACACATAGTTTGAATTTTATGATCACCACCGTTCAAATGATTAAAGTGATAGCAAAAATCATTTATCTAAAAAATTATCTTAATCGGGTGCAGTTTGACATTTTGATCATTCATTTTTTAATGATCGAAATAATCGTGTGCTAAATTGACCATGATAATGATATCCAATTGAAATAAAATTTTAATAGTATACTACAAATATCATCGAGATCATCATTGTAAGTTTTTAGATCCATCGATAATCTTTATCTATCAGATCATTATACGGTCGTTCGTGATTGTCGAAATCGAATTTTATTGATTTACATAGCTAGGGCTGTTGGATCGAGGCGATCTTTTATCACGATACTCTAATGATAATTATTTAGATAATGAATGATGAAGATGGATTTTAAATTTTAAATTTATATCATATTCAGAGAAAAATATAAAAAAAAAATTATATTTATGCTCTATAGCAGCGGTTGAGAGATAACCGCTGCTATATATTTATAGTAGTGGTTGTCTCAATCGCTGCTAAAAATCTGTTGCAGCAGTTGATAACCACTGCCATTGATCTATAGCAGCGGTTTTAAAACCTACTGCCATAGATTTGAAAATTTTTCAGGACCCATGCCTTCTCTTCTTCATTTCATGCTTCACTCTCTCTCTCCTATCCGAACCTTACCTACGCCCCACCGTCGGCCCGTCCACCACTGCCCCCTCCCTCTAGCGCCACCGCTGGCTCCAACCCCTTCGGCTCTGCCTCCCTCTTCTCTGCCGTCGGACCTCTCTGTCGTGGCCACTACCGCTACTGCCGCATTGCCGCCGCCACAACTGATGTAAGATAACCTCTTTTTTTTTGTGGCTCCGTGGGGAAGGGAAAAGCAGGGGGGTGGGGGGCATGATTGGAGCAAGCCAGGGGGTGGGGCAGAGGATGGAGGGGAGATGGGGGCCGTGGGGGGTGGGGGGTGGAGGGGCGCCACGGGGTATGGTGGCATGGGGGGTGGGGCAAAGGATGCGGGGTGGGGTGAGGGCCGCAAGAGGTGGGGGACGCGAGCGGAGGGGCGATGTGGACTAGGGTGGTGTAGGTGGTGGAGCGAAGGATGGGGCTACAGGGGGTGGGGGGCGCAAGTGGAGGGGCAACGCGGGGTGGGGTGGGGTGGCGCGGGGGGTGGGGTGGAGGACGGGGGCTGCAGGCAACAAGGGCCACAGGGGGTGGGGGCTGTAGGGGGTGGGGGCATGAGTGGAGGGGCGGTACAGTGCAGGGTGAGGTGGCACAGGGGGTGGGGCAGAGGACGGGGGCCATAAGGGACTGGGGCCACAGGGGGTGGGGGCCACTGGGGGTGGGGGGCATGAGTGGAGGGGCGGCGCAGCGTGGGGTGGGGTGGCGGGGGGGTGGGGCAGAGGACGGAGAGGTGCGGCATCGGGTGGGGTGGCACGGGGGGTGGGGGGCAGTGGTGACGGGCCTGGGGGTGGTGGTTGGGGGGGTAGGATGTTATAATAAAATAAATTTTATTATGTTATTATCAAAAAATAATTATAATAAAAATAATAATAATTGGGATCCAGTTCGAGATCTGGTCTGGATCAACTCGGATCCGATCCGAGGTTCGAGTCGAGATCTTGGTCGGGATCTGGGTCGGATCCGGGTACATCTCTCTATTTCCATAAAGAGATGCATGGTAGTGATGTAATGCATCATGTATTGATGTAATCTTAGACTTTCGTTCAAGAGTTAGTCATAGGGTCTCCAAAACGAACTCTGTGAATAGCTCTTGAATGCTCCATTTAGGTAGTTCAAAAATGCATCAATTATTTTTTGTTGTCATGACGTTCTTTATTCTATTATAAAAAGTTTTATCGCAGTTATCTTGTTTGTTCTCCGGATACATATTAGATGTAGTTAAAATATGATCTATCTATATCGTGTACTTGGAGAACTGTAGGGAGATACTACTGGATTTTTTTTGGATATAGAACAAAGAACAAAGCCAACAATAAAAATGATACATTTTTGAAAGGGATAGGACCACACCTATCAGGAAGGAGTTGGCAGAGTTAGAATTCATTAAGCATTATTTTGTTTGCCTATATAATGATGTTATGAACTCTAAGCATTGATATGCGTGCACAAATTATAAGCAATTACTATCAAATTATCTTGCTGTTATTGTATTGTATCTCATTTCCACACATGATTTAATTGCAGTATCACCATTTTAACTGTGGATAAGGGGTGGATGAAGTTGAGTAGGCTCTCACTAAAATATGAGGTTGGACTTCAAAAATTTCTTGATCTTACTATAGAAAAATTTGGAGACCATGGACTTATCCAATATTATTGTAAGAAGTGTATGGGTGTGCCTTGGCTACCTCGTTAAAATGTAAATGATCACCTCACTATTTATGACTTTAAACCTGGCTATGAAATTTGTTGGGATCAACATGGTGAGGGTAGGCTGCAAGGAGGTGATCAACATAATAGGAGAGTAGAATAAATAGTTTGTAATATCTTTCCATTTGTTGGCCACAATGACATTGCATCTATGTCTATGCCTAATTTTGTAGTTAGTGGAATGACAAATTATGAAGATGCGGAGAAGATCCATAAGTTGATAGAGGATACTAATATTTCGTTGTATTTCGGATGTGAAAAGATAGCGAAGCTTGAGTTTTTAATCTGGTTGTATCATGCGACATGCTCCAATGGGTTCAGTAATAATGAAGTGAACTGCATAATAAAGCTCTTGGAGGATATTCTTTCGGACAATGTATAAATTTTAAAGAATAATTATGAAGCATCGAAGATTATTGAACAGTTAAACTTAACTTACAACAAGATACATACATGTCCTACTGATTGCATACTCTATTGGGAGGGAGATGCCAACCGAAACGAGTGCATGAGTTGCGATGTATCAAGATGAAAACAGAACAAAGACGGCACATCGATTCGTGTTCCTAAAAAATTGATGTAGCATTTTTCTTTGATATCGAGACTATAAAAGTTGTTTATATCGATAAGGACATTGAAGGATATGAGATGGCATGAAGAAAAGCAAATAAAAGATTATGCATTGAGGCATCCAGCCGATGAAAAGGCATAGTAAAAGTTTAATAAAATATATTTTGATTTCACACAAGAGATACGCAACGTGAGGTTGGATTTATCATGCGATGGTTTCAATCCGTTCAAGCATATACATACCAACCACAGTATATGGCCAGTGTTTGCTCATGTTTATAACCTTCCACTATGGATGTGTATAAAAAAGCCCTTCGCTTTCATGACAGTGCTCATCCCTGAACCGATGGAGGTAAGAAATAATATTGATGTCTATTTGCAGCCTCTTATTGTCGAGCTGAAACAGTTGTGAGTTCAGGGTGTTTCAATTTTTGATGCTTTGATGAATGAGTCATTTTCTATGCACGCAGAGCTTATGTGGATAATAAATGACTTTCCAGCTTATACCCTAATATCAGGTTGGAGTACGAAAGATGAGCTAGCATGTCTTATTTGTGAAAAATACATCCGATCTAGAAGGTTGATATATCAGAGGAGCTTTAACTTTATGGGATATCGACGCTTCCTCCGTCGAAACCATCCATACAGAAGAGATGCACGCTCCTTCAATGGCACGGTTGAAGAAGGTGAGGCATCTAGCCGGATGTTTGGGAATGAGGTGTTGAGAGAGTTGGATGGTCTCAGTGCTGAATTTGAAAAAAATGATCTGATTAGTGGTAAGAAGAGGAAGCGTCAATCAAAGGCAAATGATACACATTTTAATTGGAAGAAAAAAATATATTCTTTGACTTGCCATATTGGGAGACAAACTTATTATGTCACTGCTTAGATGTCATGCATATTAAAAAGAATATGTGCGAGCTCCTATTGGCAATGATCTTGAACATCAAGGATAAGACCAAGGATGACTTGAATTTCCAGTTTGACTTGCAAAAATAGGATATTAGGTGATCACTCCACCCAAAACTTTGAGTTAAAATGCGGGAGGTATTTGATATTGCTCGTATAGTACGATTATGTCCTACTCTATCAATTCTGATATGAAGTCCAGAGGTACAAAGTCAGTCTCCATGGTGGCCATCTCTTTCTCTCTCATACAGAAAAGTCACGAAAAGATGAAGAAGAGAAGAAATCGTAATAAAAGGAGAAAACCAAAACTTAACGAGGTCCGTATTTAGTTCTGTCTGAGAATTTCAAATAACCTCAAATCTTAACGGGACATCCAAAAGCCACCTCCCATCGATGCATTAATTGCAAGAGACGTGCATCAAAAGAAGACTGGTATACGCGCGACACATGGAGACTGCAAATGGACATGATTACTGCCGTCGATATGGTAGTTAATGTCAATGACAGACGAATCATACTTTATGTCATTTTTGAAGAAATACGTGCAAATGTACCCTAATTCTTTCCATGTGGATGCAATTCAAATTCTGATCTTTTCAAAATCTATACGACAGCAAGAGCCAGCTCGAATTTTCGCCCTGATTTTAGCTCGACTCATTTTTTGTTTGAAGCGTAGCCTAAGCTAAGTATTCGCCTGAGCTGTTTACTCTAATTGGATTTTGTAGTTATAGCTAGGGGCCGACCATACATTAAAGACTAAAAAGTATATTTTTTATTCATCGAAAGAAGAGGAATATATCTGTTCCTGTGGAGACTCTAGTACAAAACCAGGGGCCTCAGATCACAAAGAATAAAAAAAACCATGAATCGATCCTCAAGGGGATTGTCGGGCAGTCGTCTGTGTGATGGTATTCCTCATCACCGACAATGCCATCAGTTTGGATGACCGCATCGATCTTATCTATTTCGTCTGAAAAATAAAATATCATTATAAATCTCGACCAGCTATCCGATGACACCGTCTGTAAATATTTATCCAGACAATCAATTTGAAGATGCTTGATGAAGTCAGGAGGAAGATGCACCTAAGCAATGGACTTGCTCTTCTCGAAACCCATGAAGAACACCATTTTGCAAGCTTAGGCTATGATCTTAGCTCTTTCTTTCTCCAACTGCTTTCTCCTGCTTTCAGTATGTTTGAGTAAAATCTTCAGATCTATAAATTTTGCTCCAAGGAAGCTATGATTTACCTTTCTCTCTTCCAACCTCTTTTTCAGGTGCTCGACCTCTGATCCGATCTCTTGGACTCCCGAGAGCAGCTCAGGAGAGATATGAACTTCCTTAAAAGCGAAACGCCCGTCCCCTCAAAGAGCTCTCTCTCCTCGGCTCGTCCCTTCGGAGATTCTGATCCTCTTGGGCAGACCACCACTGAGGCTCCTTCGAGAATGAGTTTCAAAATTTGGAGAACCTCTTCTCACTTCAAGTATCCTCCTCAAGTACTCTAGGTCATCACGGCTCCGACAACAGTTTCTCTCAGTCTCAGACCTCTATTTTTCAAGAATTTTAATCCTCCCTTCGAGGTCTTCAACCTTTCTGTCAGTCCTAGGCTTCTGTTGTTTAGGGCCTTAATCCATCTTTCAGCCTATCGTAATTCTTCATCCCGATAGAGAATTGACTCCTGAGCCTTCTGAAGAGCCTCCTCAGTAAGGTTGAGTTTCTTGACCAGCTCAGTATTATCCCTTTTCAGATATTCCATTTGATACTTCAGCAAGTCGATATCCTTTTTCTCTATCATCGAAGCATCGAGGTTGGAATTAACGAAGCTCGCCAGACATTGACCCACATGTGCAAGGGATCTCAAGGCATCGATAGATCATTTCTCCTCTTGTTCGCTAAGAAACAACTTTTCGATTGACGGTAGGAGATTTCTCAAGTATTCTACCGTAGATTGAAGGATTTCTCCTATGAATGGAGTACGAAGCATCAAATTTGAAGGTCCTGCATGAGCAGTGGATGCAAGAAAATGTCCAGTAGGAGTCACCATCTCCAAAGATCCTGTCTCTATCATCTTGGTCAGATCTTTCTCTGGATGGTCAATCGCTTCTTCTATTCGTACTTCCTCAGTCAGATCTTTTTCAAAACATTCCTCGACGCTCATCTCTGATGCCATCTCCATCGGTGCCCCACCGATCGGGACTTTCTCTGAAGAATCTTGCATTGCAACTTACAATGGTTGAGCCGTGGGTTCGATAGTAGGAACTGCATGTTCTTCTTCCCTGACCACAGATCCTATTTCAGCAATCGGAACCACAACCTGCCTCCTACGAGTCAGAATTTGCTCAAATCTCTTCATGCACTATGAATCCATCTTACTCCAAAAAATCATGACGGACAATCAGCATAAAAAGATCTGTGGCTATCCGTGCCTTCAAAGAGCAAATTTAAAGGAGGAAGAAAATGAAAAGCCACTACAAAATGATTAAAACCTCAAAAGGACCATCGTCTGAGTGGTCCCATCAGTTACGTTCGTCCGTGTTAGTTGCATTAGGCTGACGTCATCCACCTTAAATGCAACAGAAGCAGGCGAGAAGGCAGAAGCGTATGGCATTTAATTCGAGATACTTTTGGAGTACTCTTTTTGTTTGATTCTCAAACTTAGGAGTAGGAAGATAGTGTTATGGTGATTACTGTGAGCACCTCAAATCAGTGCTATAGCATAACATATGTCAAGCTCTCAAGTCATTAATACGATCACTGATTGCAGTATAAGCTGAGGAGTCTATCTCCATGCTGAGTTGAAGCGTCCCCAAGATCTGACCTATATTTGAGTTGTTCAGCCGACTTATCTCTTCGACATGCACGACAGCTGTCTATCCTAAATAAGATAAGATTTAGCGTAATCTTCTCCCCCGATCTCACGAGAGCATTTAACAGCTAAATTATTTCATCTAGTTTGGCATGTCCAGTGGTCCGACAATCTCGAGATCGTACAATCTCATAGCTAACAATCTAGCTGTTCAACATTCTTTTATATAAATAACCAGAGCCCCTTGGACCTAGATAAGTTCAATCGAATCCCTCTCAAAGAATCTGTTGTTGCTTTTTTGTTTTCTGTTTTTGTGATTTGAGCGTCGGAGGACCTCGTCGGAGCCACAACCTCCGGTTTATGACTTATTTTACAAATCACTCTAGCACCACCACTCGAGGTTTTTAGGTGTTTGTCCTTCGATCCCGACCGATTTAAATAGCAACAAACCCTGAACTTAAGCTTAGAAATTCTTGTCCGACTTGAAGTTAGGCTAAAATATGATCATCGAGAGAAGCTAAAAGCTTTAATCTGTGGTAAGATTTAAAGGAGACCAACCCAATCGATATTGTTAATTTTCTCAAATAAAAAAAATCAAATAAGGCCGTACACTCTGATTAATCGAGTATTCGAGATAATTTGCTTCCATGAATTAATTTATTCAGCAATATTCAACAATCCTCAAATTGTGGCCTATGACTTAACGAATATACTCACTTATTCATCTTGTTATACATAAATTCACAGGCATGTTACCCGCTGGAACTGCGGCTTGTTTTCCTAGTCTGAGATCTACATGTTCGGTTTACCACCACAAGTATTGAGAGACTCACGTACTACATCGCATGCATGTTTAAGGCACACGTACTCACAGCTAATTATGTCATATTGGGTCTTTTGTTCCCCTTTGACAGTAAAATTTATAAATTTATCTCTCAGCTCGTTTTGGCTGCACAACGTATGATCAAATTAATTCAAAAGAAAATAAAAAAATCAAGTCAAAGGTACGAGTACATATATATATATTAGTGATTTCGACCATCTGGATCTAAACCTAGCTAGATCACCGATCAAGTTGAAGTCAAAGCTACCACCTATATGCACAGTGAAGCTCTAACATGCTTGGAACATGTCTCCTCTAAAATGTTTCATAACCTAACGGGGCCCGGGAAGAATTGGTTGTGAATCCTTTCCAACCCACCCCTAATTACTTTCCTTCTGTCTCCTCCTTTTCGCTTACTTTACTTGTAATTAAATACTTTCCTTTTTAATAAGTTCTGGTGGTAGTTCAATGCTACTTTTTTTTTCCATCAAAAAAAAAAAAAAAAACCCACGCCATAGAGGATTTTGTGCTACATGAATATGTTAGAGAGTTTGAAAGGCCAAAAAAAAAATAGTAGATGCAATGCTCTTTCCACCTAAAGTTAGAAACAACATTCCTGGTGAACTAGATGAGGACCACGGTTGTACGTAAGTCAGCCATCAACACTCGCAGTACATCAGCATATAAGCCAGGAAACCAAGAAAAGGAAAAGATATCCCGAGATAGTTTCAGACAAAAAAGAAAAAAGTAAAAGATTTATGCAGATATGAAACATTTATTTGTGAAATTACCAGGCGTACAGTGCTCCGGCTAGTTGCGACTGGACCATAGGAGCCTACAAATCAATTATCAACATTTACATATGTGCCTCCTTATTAATAACTAAAAGCGTGAGCTCATAATTACCAAGCTTACAACAAGATCCTTATTAATTGTTGTGTAAATCATACTATGGATGCACGATGACTTTATATAATTATCGTATGGACGACCATGGCCCTTATTTCTTGCAGACGATTCCACGGCCGGTGATGCCGCTCGAACACTTGACATCAGCTGGGTCCGTAACCAATGCGATGCCTGCATCCCCACGCCCGAAGCGTGCGACCTTGCAATCAGCGGCATGGAGATGAGATGTGGAGAACTTGTCCTCGCCTCCCATGATCGGCATGTTGGATGATATCTTCACCCTGCTAACGTATCCCTCTCTGTATGTCTGCCCCAAGACCCCATGCACGTTGTTGGTCAGAGAATAAAACTTGAATCCTAAATCGAGGTGAGCAAAGCAGTCATCGGCCGTCACACCATATCGGTGCACCCGAGACTCTTCCTCCGTGATCGGGACCACGTTGGCGGTGATCTTAAACATTCCTTCCACCTCCACCGTGACCGCGTTTGTGCCGCTTGATCGAACGATGGACACGACAGAGGACTGCCACCTCGCACCCTCCTCGGTCGGGAGGGAGATGGGTTCGTCGTCAAAGGTGATGGCGATGCGGTCAACAGCATCATCCCATGTTGCGGTCTTCTGGGCACCGACGTACAGACGGTGATCGTCGAAGAGCACGGCGATGGATTGGACCCAGGTGAAGTCTCGGGTCATGTTGGGGCCTCGCTTCCCGATGAAGTGGGCATTGATGTGGAGGTTGGAGTCGGAGAGCAGGCAGAAGTCGCGATCCTTCCGGCCGTGGAAGTAGAAGGTGATGCCGTCGCCGCCGACGAAGCGGGGGTCTTGGCACACCGAACCACCCTTGTCACAACCTGTACCAGAATGTGATACGAGGTAAATAATGGTGCATGCATGTGAGATGGACGAAGATGGGAGACCACTAATCGGATCGATACTCACTGCAAACCGGACGGCAAAGCTGGCAGTCCATGTAGCAAGACCTAGGGCACATCGCCGGGCAGTACTGGTGATGGATGCAGGTGGGATATTCCTTCCTGTCGTGGCACTTCACCTTCTTGGGCTTCCAAGGGGCGGCATTGGCCGCGGCCAGGATGAGGACGGCACAAGCCAGGAGAACGGCCAAGCCTGATCGAGCCATCGACTCAGTCGATCTTGCAAGCAAATGACTTATTGCCGATTGGCTTGGGTTTGGATGATGGGTGTGGCTTGGTGGGGCGCTTCCTTTTATAGGCACTTTTGCGTGCATGTACGTAGTTGACTCGTGACGCGTTTACGTAGGGTAATCATCCCAAAGCTTGAGCTTGTGGCAATCTAACCTTTGCCATCACAAGAAGCCTATGTACTGTGGGTGCCTGATCTGAACATGCATGGAGGCAGTATATTATATACTCGCGATGCGTATTCTCAGGGGTCACGTACATGGAGTATTATTCGGTAACGTGGAGGAGGTGGCAGCGTCGGTCAGTATCTCTCAAGAAATGCATGTCACGTGGGGGGACAAAGTGTTCGTCTGCGAGATTCAGATTAATGGTTATGCCTACCTAGGGCGGGAATACTATCAAATAAAACTTATTTATTTATTTAATTTTTGATAGAAAGGTCCGCAAGCGAGGGGGGTTATTACGCTCTCCCACATTTCTCCGGTTGCATGCACCAGGTGCAAGTGAACCCGGAGCATATGCACGGTGGATAGCGCGTAATCGAGAGTTGGTTAAACGCCAGGGATCGCGTGGCGCGTTATCCACTGTAGGATTTGATGCGGCCCAATTGACCTGGCTAATGTAGATGGCTTACGATTGTCAAAACTTTACTAGCTTGACTAGCTTGCACTTATACGTACACAGAAATTATTTTAATTTGGGTGTATGAAAGATATGTGTCAAAGTAGAAATAAAAATAAAAAAGAAAATAAAAGGAGAAAGAGAGAGAAAATGGTGGCAGATCATGGCACGAGAGCTAAATTGCTTTCCGTTCCTCTGTTTATGTGGTTCGCTTGGATATGGATATTTTAAAGTAGTCAACCCTAACGTACGGTGGCCATCTTCCAATCTATACGTGCATCAGAGCATGTGACAGCTGAAAAGCAATCTTCGGAGTAATACTATTGGCATCCAATCCCATGACACCTTTTTGAAGTCAAAGTTACTAATTTTATGTGAACTAAACTTCCTTAAACTATTGCACCCCCCCCCACTGGAAAAGAAATTTGATTCTTGAAGGCGACTGCCCTTGAGGTCCACGATACTTTCGAGATGAATGCCAAGGAATAAATAAGACGATAGAGTAGAAGCAAATGAATTTGACTTGGGAACCCATACCTAGTATCTATTTCATGAGGAAAAGGTTTCAAGATACTAACATCGATCGATATTCACTACAATCAGCTCATGTATTATATTATATTACATCATATCATCTCATATCATATCATATCGCATCATAATTGATATATACATAAGTAGTGTATTTGACATATATATTACATTGATATTGTGTTATTATCATGTTATTAATACTAATGATTGTATTTTATGTTATATTAATCATATTTTATATTTATACTGTATTAAGAATATGTAATATATTATAATAAACATCTTATGTGATCATAATATTACCATAATTATTTCATTATACCAAATTAAGATTTTATGGCATTATATGTATATCATGAGATTATTTATCATATTTGCTTGCTTGAGTCTTTCTTTATTTCTTTTATTTTAAGCAGTACGTAGTAATGCACCAAGTCAGCCCAAGTCCTTCGTATTAAGGCTGCCTTTGTGGGGTCAATGCTACTAACACAAATTATAATGTTGATTGGCTTCAACTGCTCTCACAAAAAGCTACCGAAATTCTCCAAAAAGACAAAATATCTCATTATTTTAGAAAAATGCAGATCATATTGAAGTATCGATGGACATGATAAAAAGGAAATTATTACTTCAAATTAAGAAACTAAAATTTTGTTTAATAGAGTAAATTAAAGATCCTAAAATCTCTAGATCATGTTAATATCACATGATCAATTGATATCATGGTAGATATGAATTTATGTCTATCAAGATAATGTAGCATATTTGTTATTTGATCATTATGCTATTGCTAATAGAATATATATTTTTTAAGAAAAATTGACTCCCTTTACGGGCACAAGGAAATTTCATTTGGCTCATAATTATTGTTGCGGCATTTTCATAATCTAATGAACCATGGCAACGAATCTTGTGAGTTACACGAATCCTCTCTTGCCACATGGCAAGAGAATTATCTATGTGCGCCTAATAGAAACTGTAATCTCTTTTCTTTCTACATGACTAATATGAGAGGAGAGAAAGAAGGATATTGAGAAAAATTTGATAAATCAAAGATATATATATATATATATATATATATATAGATCAGGATTCCTGAATCCCTACACACAAGTTGAGAGAAAGTGGGTTTGCTGACTCTATATTCTTCTCTTTTGGTTTTTCCCTAATTTTATTTTTTTACCCATGTACCTCGTGTATGCATCTTGCTTGTTATCATAAAAGAAAGCAAGTATATGGAGAATTTTTGAGTCAATATGAAAGGATAATATCTGGAGATAATATTTTATTTCTTTACTCAAAGCTCATGCCAGAATTACCTTTGAGCCTACCTCTTTATTGGGCCTATTAAAGATACCAAGTTAAATACAACATACTTGCAATAAATCAAGATTGAAATAAAATCTGGATTAGATGCTTGGAAGAAGAGGCACCTTTCCTTTGCTGGTAGAGAGCAACATTGATTAAACCAGTGCTATGCTCCACGCCTGTGCATATCATTTCTAATGTTGTTGTTTCGACGAGCATCCTCAATTGGCTCGCCATAGCGCCCTCCGCTTCATGTGGAAGCCAACTCAGAATGGCATGCATCTTTCTGCCTCTCCTTCCTAGCCCAATACAACCTTTCCCAACACGTCCCTCCCTCCAATCTTTGTCACTTGTGTTAGGTGTAATTAAGGTCTGTTCGGTTGATGATTTGCTATCCATTCTTATCTCATAGTCATTTTGTTCAACAGGCATTGGCTTTCCTCTTTGTAAAGCTGAGGTCCAAAATGATGGGATATATCCTATGGCAGCTGTGGAAGGGAAGGAACAGGGAGGTTTTCGACATCAAGCCCTTGATGTCCCAAGAAGTATTTAAAGACCAGGGCCTTGCCTAGACCCAAAGACTCTGGCATCTGGAGCCCCTATATTAAATTTGATGGAGCGTCCAAACTTCTAAGGCCAGAGCAAAGTTCGTGATTCAGAATTACAAAGGCAAGGCACTATTTGCCGACTTTTCCCGACTGCATGTCTATGAAGAGGGAGACTAGCTCGCTGATCGGTTGGCCGGTCTGGCGGCTCTCTCTGGTGATGGAGGTAACTTGGTCTGGATCTTTTCCTTCCTCCGTGCTTGGCTAATAGAAGCTGATGTAAGGGGTAGTCCCTTCTTGGGGCTCCAAGGGCCCCTAGCCATGATGATGATGATGATCAGATAACGTTGCATGATTTCAAATTTACTCGTATAATCAATAATGATATTAAAATGAACAAAAATATCAACTTCTTTTCCTAATCTGATGACCCAAAGGTTACTAGTCATTTTTTTTATATCTTACGGCGTTAAATTACTTGGTGATTGGTCCCATGCAAATGCATGAGTAGCTAATGTTATTACAGCATAAGTTTTTTTTGGTAAAAATATTAGAGCATAAGTTCAGTTAAGAGATTCCACCATATGCGATTAGTTTATATTTTTCAAAAAAATATGGCATATCTTTTTTATCATTTTCTTGATAAATTTGTACCATGATGAATAAAGATTGAGACTATGTTGCGAGTAAGAGTTCATGGTTGCAATGGTAAAGAACTTAAAATATTAACATGAAAACTATAATCTTAGGAGCATAAAATATATAGATATATCAAACTCCTATTGTATTGAAGAAAATTCAGGTCTATTAAAAAAAATATACTTTCTATCCTTTAAAATCTAACTTTCAATGAGATTCACAGCTAATAAATAACAGATTATAAACTGAGAGCTACATTAATTTCTTGAATAAGGATTAAGTGGATCAAAATTGGGAGTATTTAAGACATGAATCACAGAGCCGAATTAGATTAGATAGGACAACATATCGATAAAAACCTATGGCTTAGTAAGTAAGGTTCCCTTTTAAATTTAAATAGGATTCTTTATAGTAGTTTGATGGTTAATATTTTTTCTTCTAGACCGTTATGGATATAAATTATTGTAATTTATGCCTAGCGCCAACAAAATATAACTCGATCCATCTTCTATTTATCATAAATAGATTTGAGTTTAAGCTAAATAGATTTAAATCATAAATAGGTCAATCCATTTAACCTGTTTAACATTTGAGTTGGATTTAGATTTCAAATATTTGATCGGTTTAATTCATTTAATATACATATCAAGTTGAGTCAAATAATCTCTTTAATCTATTTTGGATCTCTCTAATCCAACTCGTTTAAACTATTTAATCTAATTTATTTTGTTTAATAAATAAATTTAATGGACCAAATCAGATTACATGTTTGATAAATAGATCAAATTCAAATTTAAATTTTTAATTTATTTAATAAATAAATTCAATTTGAATTGATAATTTTTTAATTTAATTTATATTAATTTAATTTATATCTAATCTGATCCGATTCAATTGTCATTTTTATTTGTGTCACGATGAGTAATTGATCATATCTTATGCGATTGTAAGTTTGCATGTCAGCAAACTGTTGACCAACCTTATTTTACCCTTGGAAAGTGGAAACCTCCACTTCGGCCTAGGTCTTGGACCAGGCCCAGCCTTGCTTCGTTCTAAATTGTTAGAAAACTCTATGTAACACCAAGGAAGAGCGCGGCTCCACTCATCAAGCGGCCAATAGCCACCTAATCGATAGCAGGCATACCAAATCAACCATTTGGTGTATCATAAGAGTTCGTTCTTTCGTAGATAAAAAATATATCTGAAAAAATATATTTTTTTAGATAAATATTTTTTAAATAATATTTAAATAAAAAATTATTTATCAATATTTTTTTGTATATAAAAAATATTTTTAAAATTTATTAACCATATTTTTTATATTATTTTTTTGAATAAATTATTAAAATATATATATATATTTTTATAATTTTTTATATTTTTTAAGTTTGAAAAAAAAAAAATATCTAAAATATTAAATATTGAATGATCAAGATATTAGAAATGTGAAGAAATATTTTAAAAATAAAATTAAATATTTATTTTATTAATTAATAAAAAAATAATTTAATTATTTATTAGATGAATATTTTTTTTATAAATAAATATCATTAATGAATAAATGTTTGGTTCTGAATTAATTGGTTAACGAAAAAATTAATCAATTTTTACGTGACATTTAACCACCTTGAATTTCGTTACCCCACCGCACCTTGTTTTTCGCGCAGCCCGCCAACCGACCCGACTTTCTGGATGCGCAGCCGCGCAGATGGATACCATGCGAGACTGCACATCCGCCGTTCATTATCACCATGCACGAATATTAACACATCATAGCATCTAGTTCACGAATCGTAGGACCTCGCATGAGGCTGGGAAGTCAAATTTGTTGCTACAAAAGCACCATGAAAGTACAATATATTTACGAAATGACACCTATTAAACTAACAATGGGCGCATGGTGGGCGGCCCTGGACTTTTATCTCCTTCTTTCCCTTTCACGCCGACCCCTTACCTCGCTTATTTATTACCCACCGGAGGAGCAGAAGTCTCAGGCGTCGTCGTCGGGTACCCGCGGAGTCGGGAAGCTTCTTTTACGCGATGGCTGAGGTATTCCTCTCGGGTTTCGTCTCTTGATCCAATTCTTGTTCTTGCTCGACATTTGGTTTCATACCTTGATTCGATTCTCGTTCTTGGTCAACTTTTGGTTCCGTTTCTTGATTCAATTCTCGTTCATGCTCTAGTTTTATCGAAATTTTTATTATCATACTTTAGTGTAGTTGGATCAAATTTAGGGTTCGCCTCGATCGGATTCTTGGTCGTGTAGAGCCACGATTTTAATTCGGGATCTATCTCTTGTTATTTTTTATTGATTTCTTGAAATTCTAGAGTTCTGTCGGATCTAGGGTTCATTCAATCGGGTTCTTGGGTGCGAAGATCTGAGATATCGATTCTTGTCCCGATTCTCATTACTTGGGTTTATCCGATCGTCTCCTTGATTGTGCAAGAGAGGCCTGTGTAAGTTTTTTCTCTATAAGGTTAGCAAATTGTAACCTTTTTAGTTATTTTTAATTGTGTAGATATTTGGAATTCTAACTCCCATTCTTCATGATAAGAAATCCGTTCCTGTATGTTTACATGCTTAAACCATCTTATATGGATTAGATTAAATGTCTGCATCTGTTATCAACTGTCTTGGTACAGTGACAAACTGTGATCTCTTTTTTATGTCCATATAGGTTTAGTTCATGCGCTTAATTGGGGGTTGTGGTTTTCATTATTGAAGTTGGAATTGCCTTAAGTTTATTGGATGAAAAGATTTGGTTCTTGGACGATAAGGCGGAATCCTTTGTTCTAAGTAATGAGATATGGTATGTTAGATGCCAATTGAAATTTGCCGTGTATCAAACTTGGTAGCTTAAGGCAATAGCGGTAAGCCTCGTCGTTCTTTTTCTAGTAGTAGAATAGCATATTAATTACACAAAATGATAACTTGATATTGAGATGGTGATGGAGGTTTGTGGAGAAAAAGAAAGTAAAAATTGTCTGAGCCCTTTCATCCTGAAGTTGATTTCTATCAGGTTTTGTCTGCATTATAAGTTTTCTTTTGATCAGCTCTATCCTTTAGGATTCTAGGCTATCATGTTAGTATGAGAGTCCCTATATTTTACAACGTGGGAGATAGAGGTTAAGATGAAGTGGCATACGAATTACTGACTATGTTTTGTTTTTTTTTTTGATACGATAGATTGTACATTCCTTGAGCCTGTGTAAACTCTGATTTGGCATCAGTTCGTTTATTGAAGCTACATCAAATTCAAACACCTGAGCACTTATTTCATGAGGTCTAGAAAAATGTTTTTTTTGTATTCTCTCTCTCTGTCACTCTTTCATATATATATGTATATGTGTAGATACATACATGCACACATAGATAGACATACATGCATACATACACACATATATAGACACTCACACACACACATATGTATGTATGTACGTACGTATGTAACGTTATATATTATTTGCCTGTTATGTGTACAATTTATGAGATTATTGCTTTGCTGTGGATGCAAGATGGTTCCTGGATGATGTGCTTTGAAGGCATGTTTGGTATTGCTTATATTTTTAAATATTTTCAAAAACTTATTAATTTAAGTTCATTAGGTTATTGACCAAAAATATTTTTGATATATCTGATATTTGATGATCACATTTGTATAACCACATTTTTTTAAGGATAGGATTACCATATTTGAAAGACTTGGAGCAATCTCACAAAAGAAGTTATAAATTTGGTTTCTAGCTTCTCCTAGAAGTTCTTTGATGACTTTTGCTTTTCATAGAAACGCTTCTCAAATGATATTACTAAGCACTTAATTTAGAAGTAATTTTTTTACTTTAAAGCTACAAAGTTTTATTTTTAAGCAACAATAAATTCACTTTGGCTTAATATTTGAGGTTCGTGCAGAAATTTCTAAGGATACACATTTTGTCCATTAAACTAATGTTGCCCTCTTGTATTCAAGAAAATAAAAATAAGAATTGGATTAAATGTTTGAATTATTAATTCTATGCTTCTATAGCCATTCTTACATTGAATAAAATGGAAGCTGTTGATGATTCTGATGTGAGCTAGAAAAGAAGCAGGTACAGAATTGGAAGAAAACATGCAAATGTGAGTAAGCTTTATGTGAAATATCCAATAGTTTCATTTGAAGCAGCCACATTTGTTTGACTTTTCTTGTGAGATGTGGTAACTTATCTTAGTATGATGATCCTTTACCCTTGACCATCCTTGGTTGTATCATTTGGAATTGCCTGATTCGGGGCCTATGAACCAAACTAATGGGAACCAGGATGATTCACCCTGTCGTCTCGATAAATAAGGCGAACCCATTTAAGATCCCTACCCTGCTACTTTTAAAATCATAACTAACATTAGTATTATAATTAATAATCATCATCATACAATAATATAATGGAAAATAATATTTTATTATAACACTAATACTTATATTCATAACATTGATATTATTAAATACTTTATTATATGTCATTTAATAAAACATTATATTCTTATAATGTATTATTAATAATACTATTATATTAATCGATTTTACTGTTACAATAATTATATTACTATGACTATTATGGTCTATTTTTACAATTATTATATAATATTATACTATATAGTTATATTATATATTATTATTCACAATTGTATTACTTTTTATCTGATTGTAAGAGTATTAATATTAGTATCATGATGATATAGTATTGTATTAACATTAACTCTACAATTATGATAGCTGATTAAAATATTGTTATAGGATTAAAATCAATATTACTATAATAATCTTAGTAATTTTTAATAATACAATTTATTATTATTGTAATTACATAATTTATTTAATTATATCTTATACTTTATAATATATATTAATATTATTATAATATTTTAATTATATTATTATGCAATATCAAATTTTAATTGTATTATTAACAATATTACTATTAGAATATTATTATACTAACATTATACATTATTTTATAGTAATATTATCATATCATATTATATTATATGCTATTTAGGAAACTTATCCAAATGTAGGATTTGAAGCTGATCCTCTTGATGATTCTTAGGAATAAATATCCTAGAAATGGAAAATCATTTGCAAGTTCCATTCCCATTAACAAAATACAGCCTCTCCTCCTCCTCCTCCTCCTCCTACTTCTTCTTCTTCTCCTTCTCCTTCTTCTCCATCTCCTTCTCCTTCTTCTCCTTCTCCTTAAATAGGACAATTGGTGAAAATAGAGTTTAGGTCTTCTTTTCTTTCATCAATCTCTTAAATCTAAGTTACAAGCATCTATTTATAACAGTGAGGTTCATGCTTGCACAATTGATCAGATTCCTCTTTTAGCTAAAAGAGATTACAACATTCTCAAGATAAACGTGTCTAGTAGAAATTATGATGAAAAAGCTAAAATTCTATAAGAGATAGATCTCAACTTTTACATCGATTGTGTCTTCCGCCGCTTTGCCTTTTTTTTTTTTTTTTGATTATCTTTCTTGGATTGAGATATATGCCCAGTTAAAGTCTTTCTCGATAAGAAAATTTTTGCTTTGATTGGTTTCTTTCGAGGTTCAAATGGTGGAATTTGACCCTGATCATTAGATGCTGCAAACCTGCTTCAGCTAGCATTATGTAGTAGAGGTTGTTGAATGGAGTGAGAATACGTCGGAAAGGGAACAAGTCAAGCTGAATGAGGCTTCCAGCAACATAGCTTATCTTTAGTTAACTCACTTTACAAGGTGTTTTATCTTATCTTAGAAAATAGGGATTAGTTGTGCCACCAACTGCCCCTTACTCTACAAACGATTGCCATTTCCATGTTTTGAATTTAAAGATCTTCTGGCATTTAAGGGAAGATTTTATCAGGACCTAAGATCTCCTGGCATCCAACAAGGCCCTAAGAGTATGATGAAGGGTGCATGAATTCCATGGAGATTCTATTGAATGTTTAGCAAATGGGTTAATAACTGTGCACCAATGGAAGGATGTTTTGTATATGTAACCATCTTTCTTTCTGTAAATGTTCTCCATATGACCTGGTTTGTTGCCAACCAAGCTATTGATTTACGTTTTTAACCTTTTATGCATGTACCTGCCTTGCAACTGCTTATATAATTCTTGCAGATGTCCTTTTTTTTTCTGATGAGGATGTTTCCGGGTCGTAAGGAAGATTTATAAGTAAATATTAGAATACTGGAGTGGAGTTTATGTTGCATATATATAAATATTTCATCTGTTAATTTGTCATCCGTTTATGTAATGAAACATCTCCTTAAAAAATGTGATATTAATTTATTTTCTTTGATCTGAACTGGAATTTTCAGTTGTTAAATTTTAGCTTCCACATGTACCAAACATCTATAATTACCGCTCAAGGCGGTGATTGCTTTAACACTTCATGCATGCAAGCTAGTTGTTTGATGGCAAGTCATCATTACTTCTTGGAACAATCAGAAACTCATCACTAGTATTGTGTAATAAGAGTTAAAGAAGTTCACTAGCGAATTTGTTAAAGCGAGAACCTTGAAGTTAAAGATCTATGGTTCAGATCATTTTATAGTGACTATCCGCAATAAAGAATGAAAGCACAGACAGGTGTAAAGACTATAACAGCGGACATCAACATCCTTATGCACTTGTCCAGATGATCAATTTTTCTTTCCAAAAGAGAAAACATTTATTTAGCAAATTCAAATTGCCACTGGTAACAAGCTTTATCTAATCATATTTTACATTTATTTTTCCTTTTGTTCGTTCGGGCCTGCCACTTCTCCTTTGTTATTTTCATAAAGCACGGGGTTTGTCCGGTCCGCTGCTTACCCTGTTTTTGTTACGAATTACCATCTAAACCATGACATTTGCAGTGACACATTTATACTGAGTGCGCTGGCCAAAGTTGAGCTTGTCCTTTTGATAATAATTGGTATGCATAAGTGCATTTGTTGACTAAGTAGTCTCTGTTACTTCTCTTTTCCTTTTCATTTTTTTCTATTAATTTTTTAATACATGTTAAAATATATGGAGGTTGGAGATGCCAGCAGCAAAAGCAATTTGGTTGTTTATGATACCATTTTGATGAAAGGATTTGCTATATTTGTTTTTATCTAAAGCAATTCTTTTCACAATTATTTGTCTGATGTCTTCACAACGTATTTCCTTTTTTATTTTATACAGACTGTTGTCCTTAGAGTTGGCATGACCTGTGAAGGCTGTGTTGGAGCTGTTAAAAGGGTCCTTGGCAGAATGGAAGGTGGTTATTCTTTTATCGTTGCTGTGATTTTTACGAATTTTACTTCTGCAAGATATTTGTTTTTGAATTGATATGTCAAATACTGTCTGAATTAGTGGAAAAGATTTCAGCACCGCTAACTTCTGACGTTAGTTTTTGTTTTCCCCTAGAACCAGTTTGTTGAAGACGTATGTTGTTTTACCATTTATTTTTCAGGCGTCGAATCCTTTGATGTGGACCTGCAGGAGCAGAAGGTAACTGTAAAAGGCAACGTAAAACCTGATGCTGTTCTACAAACTGTTTCAAAGACAGGAAAGAAGACTTCCTTCTGGGAGGAAGGAGAGGCTGCTCCTGCAGCAGCAGCAGCAGCTTCTGCTGCTCCTACCACTGCATGATTGTGACGGTCTCCTGTAAACTGATGAACCAGTATTTGCTCTACATTTATATTAACTTTTGTGTGTGAAGTGTGCTATGAATGCAAACGTTTTGCAGTTATTATGATATAATCTCTCAGCTACTTGTCTATTTTGTTTGCTACAAACACTCTTTTTAAGCTGAGGCCCATTCCAGGATTTTCAAAAATATACCATGTCGTTGCGTTGTTAATTTGGGTAGGGTCACTCGACCATCATCCTGAAGCGTGTGTGTGTGTGTGTGTGTGTGTGTGTGTGTGTGTGTGTGTGTAGTAAGGAGTTAAGATGGCGATATGATTTAACTGTAATTTTGCAACTATAAGAGGTAAATAACATCGTTGTTGCGAATGACTTGTGGAACTTGACATCAATGGCGTGGATTTGAATCCAGTGTCAATCTGACCTACTGTACCATAAACTTCTGTTTGGTGACTCTATCTTACAAAAGGAGTAGGCTGCATTGATTCAGTTTTGGATTAGGCTTCGGATTTCGGCAGACCTATCAAGGTTTATTAGCGAGCAATTTACTAAATTTTGTTAGCTCTATTTTTTGGTCATTCTGTTTGTACTTATCATTAATTTTCAATTAATACAACCTTTTAACACCATAGAGCCGTCTAAGTGTGTTATAATGGACTTTAAGTGACCATGATTATTGCCATTAATAGATAAGAAAAAGTTAATAACTTCTTTGACACTTTCTATTCCTTTTTTTTTTTTTTTTTTGAACAGAAGAGAACCATATCATTAGCTTATCCAAAAGTATACGATGTTCTTTTCAAATATACAAACCAAAACCAAAACCAAAATACTAACCTGAACTTTAACTAACATAAGAGACAAACGCTGAAACAGAACCTGTAACCCAAAGTGAAACAGGACCTGTATACCAAAAATAAGATACGACCCAAAAAGTATGACAACATATAGATAGAAACAGTAGAGGAGACCCAAAAGGAATGACAACATATAGATAGAAACAGTAGAGGAGATGGCACATTAAGCTCAGTAAGTAGCAAGTGGAAAAGGGAATATAATAAAAAGCCGTAAGGCTTAAACTTGGTGGGTGCACTGTATGAGATACTTTGAAACCGTACTTTGTGGCAGTACTTTCTATTCCTCTTTAATCGGTCAAAGTAGGACTAACAAAACAAGTAACCAAGGTGATGAATTCCATTTCTAATCTAATCCCTGTAAAAAGTTCAGTCATCATTAAAAGAACATATATTTTTGGTAGTTGCTTGGATCATAAGAGGAGTCCCGTTCGTTTTAACTTTTCAAGTATAGACAAATTTCGTAGTTAGTACTTCATTCGATAAATCGTTACCGGGCATCTGTAAACAGTCACAAAAGCAATGCTATGAAAGCTTGGAAATATTATTCAGTTTACATTTTTCTCTAATATGGCATGTTATTGTTCATCTTCGGATGAAGTGTCACTTCCTATTCAATTCTTTTTTTATTTTGGATAAGCTCCTATTCAATTCCTTTAAATTTCATATCAGAAGCTAGATTGGATATATGGTCGCCATGCATTTCTTACATATCAATAGAGGCTATATTGGATTTCAGATCAAATTTTGTTGACAATTTCCATTATATTGCTGTTTGTAGTTGCGGATGTTCTATATCATTACCGTGATAGATCCGAATTGATTTTGCTCTAATCCGTCAACAAAAAGAATACGAGAGAGAGAGAGAGAGAGAGAGCATAGAATTAATAAAAACTTCTTTTTGATTCACCTCCGTGTCTAGATAAATTCAATTATTTTTTCAATTAATAGCAACTGTTGTGGTATAGAGAGAGCGTCTTTAGTCCCACAATGATGATGAGTTAAGAAGGAGTATAGCTTATATGAATTGTAACCTTCTCTCCTCTATGAGGTACTTTTTAGAAGATAAAATCATGATGCCTCGTACGACAACACCAGAAACCAAAACGGACAATACCTCATATATGCGGATGCGAAGGTATAAGCCAACTATCCGAGCGATCCGACCCCTTGACCCATGACTCCATTATTGGCGCCGTCTGTGGAAACACCTCCTGCCCACACATATTCCACATCTTTAATCCCACATCAATTGTGAATCAAGAAGAAGTATAGCTTATATGGATTGAAACTTTCTCTCTCCTATAAAGTACCTTTTAAAAGATAAAATCATGAGTTTCCATATGACAGCGCAGGCATAAGCCAACTATCCGACCCCCTAAACCCATGATCACAACGGAAACCAATAGAAAAGGTAAATCCCCAACAACACATTATATCTAACTTAGATATTGATAAGGTCGAATAAATCAATCATATCTTGAAATCTCTCTTTTGATTTAAAACCATGTTGTTATTTATATCCTCTTATATTTTGGTGATATAATAGATAAAATAAATTAAAAATTAAATTTTTGTAACTACAAAAAGAATGAATTTTTGTTCAAGAACGAATCTTGCTATCAGTTCATCCTATCGGCAAAAGTAGAGTAATCTCGCATGGCACTTAACTTTTAATTTGGTTCTTCCCCTGCTAGTATTAATATCGTGGAAATTGTGCACAAGGATCCAACAATGTGGAGCACTTGCTCAGTTGGTACTGCATCCCTTGGGTAATCAAGCATTTACTTCTATTAGGAACCTTTAAATTTTTTATTGATTACTAAAGATTACTTGCGATAATCTATCATTGAGTCAGTGGCCGATATTTATCAATACAGAGATTAGGGATGCAATGAGGGCCTGCGACCTGCTCAGAGATAAAGGTTGGGATGTGGAGGTGGTTATCCAAACTTTTGGTAACTATTTGGCAGAGCACATGCTTTCTCTATCAATTTCTATTCATAGTTCACAGGATATCAAAGTTTGAAGATCCTCTTGCATTTCGAGGGAGATGACGATCGATCTTTACTGTCTATATCGGAAGGAGACCACTAAGCGATTGGATATTGGATGGATATAGAGGATTGAAGTACATCTGAGGGTGAGTCCCTCAAAAAATCACTTAGAGGCAGCTCCCGACCAAATCCGTTTTGAGAGGAGAGGATGGACCTATAGTCTATTTGCCTAGTCTGTGGCTTGAAGGCGAAAACAATTGAGCACACATTCTTTCTGTGAGTGCTTCTCAGGTATGGCACCTTGCGAGGATGCATTACCTTGACTCATAGGTCGAGACTTCGATCTAGGGTTTTTTGGACATGCTGAGATAATATTCTGAGGCTGCTTCAATAAGAGTAGTTGGCATCAGAGCAGCTTATATTGTCTACCAGATCTGACTGTCCAAAACTATCCTGATGTTTAAGACGAAAAGATATCCGATGAGATTTATTCTGGAGAGAGTTCTGTCCTTGGTAGCTGAGGTGATTAATTTAACTTTGAGACCTTCTGAGACTTGGAGCCCCCACCTTGTGCATGTAGTGTCCCGATGGATGTTCATCAGTTGGGAGCCCTCTCCTCCATCATATCTCAAAGTCAATTTTGATTGCAGCGTCAGAGGTAGGACTGAGGGTGCTGACTACATAATCCAAGATTGGACGTCCAAACTTACTGCAGCAAGGGGCACCCATCTCCACAAGCCCTTAATTCCTACTACGAAACTCCATGTAGCATGTGCAGGGATCACTTATGCTTGTTGGACCCTCCGTGTCGACCATCTGAGCATTGAGGGTGACTCAAGTACAGTGATTTCTTGGATTCAGAGATGTATGTGGAATGAGGCTTTCCATCCCCTCTTGCGAGACATTGCAACTTCTCTATCCGATTGTGTGGGCTTGTCTATTAAGTTGATTTTTCAGGAGATGAACTCGACAGTTGATTGGGTGGCTATTTTTGTCGCGAAGCGCTCAAGACCATCATCATGAAGTGATATGAAAAGGATCTTTAGATCTCTGAAGGATATTTTATTTTCTGATACTATCGAATGTATTCACATAAAAATTATAAAAATTATTTATCTTATTAAAAAAAAATTTATGTGCTTCACAAATTTTAAGTTTTTGATATTCACTGTTTGTGCACGTGTGGCGTGGCATGCTTGACGAGGCTGACATGTGAAGCCATGACCGCAGTGCGATACACCAAACATGTTTTCAAAGTCCTCCACCCCTATATTCCTTATTTGACTTTTTATTTGTACGACTTTTTGGTCATATTTATTTAAGTCATTTGACTTGATTTTCCTGTATATTTAACATGCAACTTTACCATTTTTATGCCTAAAAGTCAGGGCTGAGCATGGAACGGAGTTAATCGGATTGAAAAAAAAAAATTATCTGACCGAATTCAATCGGATTAAAAAAAATTCAATCCACTACCGACCATTTATCATGTATAAACTGTTTGAAATCGAAATGAACGGTTTGCAGCGGATTCGAATGGGCTGTGTCGATTTGAACTTCATTATTGACTCAATATTGATCTTAAATTCAATGTTAGTCTACTTAAATTTATTTATTTTTTTTATCAATTTAATATAAAAAAATTTAAAATTTATAAGTTATAAATTATAGACTTATTTTTGAATCTATATAAAATAAAATTGAAAAATGAAAGATTTATCCGTTTGAAAGCAACTACATTTGAAAATTTTTACTTTAAAATTATCTCAAATTGGTATGCTTCCATCAACAATTCAACATTAATATTCTCATAAATTCAAATAGATGATGCAATGATTTTTGAAATGAAGTATTGAAATCTAAATAGCGCTATCCCAAAATAAAAGTAAGTTTGTAAAATACTACATTAATTTGGTTCGATTTCTTATGATTTAAAAGTATAGAAACCGAATCTGACCCTAATAATTGATTTTTTACAAATCTTAATCTAATTCTATCCGATTTATGTTTTTCAATCAACTTAAACTGATGTTTATTAGATAAGATTGGATAGGTTTTTTTGGATTTTGATTATTTGTGCAGTCATACTAAAAGACCGTGGCTTAATTGGCTCAATCAACTACTCAATCACTCCATAATAGGCCATATATTTCTTTTTTTTTTTTTTTTTGAACAGATGGGCCACATATTCCTTGACCGAATAGTCTAGAATGGGTATAGATAAAAAAAAAAAGGGGGCGGGGGGGGGGGGGGGAGGGGAGGTCGTGGTCTCTAAGAATGCATGAACACTTGGAGCTCTCTCTTCTCCATTTCTCTGTCAGTGAATTCCATGCGGGTTCAAGTATCATACAATACAGGAATAGTTCGTGGGGGCCATTGCATCTCAGAAAGCCTCCAAGTAACCAATGCACCTTATAAAGATGAATATTTCTCTAAAGATTGCGCCTCAGACACGCCACGATTGATAAGCCTTCTCTCATTCTTATTCTACTACATTTCTTGCCAAACTTTCTCCTACTTTTATCTTTTATTTCAACAACTTCAACCCATGGGGTTAGGCAAGTATGGGTGGAGGGTGGGAGTTAGCCCCTCCTGGTCTCAAAAAAAATAAAATAAAATAAAATAATAATAATAATAATAATAATAATAATAATAATAATAATAATAAAATAATAATAATAATAATAATAATAATAATAATAAATCATTAATTATTTTTGAAAAGCAGTGCCCTTTTCTTTCCATGTTCTGAATAACTAAAATGTCCACCTGTCCAACTTAATAACATAATAGATAGCACGTTTGGCTATTTTAGTTACCACGCCTTTGTTTACCATAGGATAGTTACAGGGATAGCTTAGATACCAACAAGCAAACTAGAAAAGTAAAACAATACTATTAGATCTTCAAATACTTGCAATGATGAAAATTTTTCGCGGGGAGAGAAAAGAAAAAGAACATGAAATTCTTTTAAGACTGATTCCATGGAATTTTCTAAGGATGTAGACCAGAAGATTTTCCTTGGCAAAGCTACCTATGTGGTCTTTGAGGTCATACTCGAAGGACTTCGACCAAAAGGGACATAAAACATGCAATCGACTTCCCTGCCTCACTACTACATGAGCTCCTCCGAGCATGATAAGCTAAAGCGGTAGGTTGAAGGACGGCTTGACAAGGGTTTTAGCCCGCTTGGAGGGCTCATGCTCATGACCTTGAGAGGGACCAATCTTGGAGGTTATGCATAAAAATGGTTCAAGTTTCAATTTCTTATACAAACGCTTCATGATATGCAAATAGATCAAATATCGGTTTCTTATACAAAGGCTTCAATACATGCTCAACATATTAACCAGCTCAGCCATATATTTCGAAATTGATCCAAGGAGTGGCTATCACCAAATAAGAAAAACGTTGGGTGATGAACAGAAGATGAGCTTCAAAAACAAAGGGTTAAAGAGCAGCTTGTAACACCAAGCATATTTAGCATATTTATATGGGTCATGGACCAAAGTATCGAAGCTATCCTATAGGCAAGTTTATTGTTGTCTACTTCGATCCTTGTTTAGAGCAAGATGCTAGAGGAGTAGCTGGACCATCTCTGGCAAGTGATGAGATGCTTGAGGTAGGAGAAGCTATTTGTGAAGTGTAACCAAATGCAACTTGAAGTCATCTTCCTAGGATTCCTCATCTTAGCTGAAGGAAAATTCCATGGATGAACCACCCTCTATCACCAATTTATCAAAAACTCTAGCGCTACCATGACTGAGTATATGAAGAAGGACAATTTCGACTAGACCAAAGCCACCGACAAAGCATTTGAAAAGATCAGGCATCAGATGATTAAAGCACTACTCCTATGACAACCAGACTTCCAAAAGGTATTTGAGATTTATTGCGATCCCTCTTATGTTGAAATCAGAATAGTCCTCCTTAGCCAGAAAGGAGATCTAGTCACCTATTCAATGAGAAGCTCAACAACGCAAAGCATGAAGTGTGTAAGGTCTCAAGTAAGCTCTCATCAGATGTTGATAAAATATAAGGTCTTGAATGGGTCGAGTGTGCTTTAGTCTGGACAAGTTTCAGCAAAATTAGTCTAGAATATGAGTAAAGCCCCCTTGAGGAATTTGAGCAAACCCATCCATCACATGTGTGGGTTTGTACTCAAGTTTATCACCTTGAGCCGACTCAAATAAAAAATGAATTAAGTTGCACATGACCTTGCCTTGATCACACCAATGCCCCTATGCTTATAATCATTATGGAAAGTGATTTCATCATAATGGCAACAGATAGCCAACATAATTAACATGCTCTATAAACAAAAATGTGGAGATAGAAAACATCTCCACATGTGATGGGAGCCAAAGAAAAAGCCTCCTATTTCAACCTAGACTCACATCAAATATATATGTCAATCTACGTACTAGGAGAGCTTTGAATTCATTGATAGTTCGTCAACTACATGGACATTTACATTTGGCATTATTTGTATAAGTTATAGGGAGCATATGAATCTCCTTGCATCCTCTTTAAAATCCATAGGCTTTTACATGAAGATTTACTTATAAATTAGGATGGCCTACACTCCTCTCAAGAGAAGAAAGTATCTACACCTTTCAAGTCCAAAATTAATAATCAGTTGTTCAAATTTAGAATTCACATCATTGATCATAATTAATACCACTAAAAATACCTAGAAATAAAAAATTATATGTTTTAGTGTTCATTAACTAATATGTTAAGTGAACAAAAAATGGATAGTTTCTATTATGTTAGTATGCTAAAATACATGATAAAATATTTAAATTCAGAATCCACATTATTGATCATAATCTACATATACTATACCACATATATATATATATATATATATATATAAATAATAGATATTAACATTTAGAACATAGCAAACATGTTCTCGTAACATTTTAACTACTCATTTTTGTGTCTATTTGGTGCACCACTCACTTTTGTCTAGTTGATGGATAGGTTAGAGATCATTAAAATATATGATTTTTGACTTTTAGGCATTGTTAGTAGTATAGATCATGATCAATAGTATGAAACTTCCATTGCAATACAAGGTTATTTATTCTGGACATGAGAGCAGTAGATACCTCTCCTGTTGTAAAGAGCAAAGTCCACCTCAAATTTATTTTTATTTTCAGTGGATGGCTAATATAGTTTGATGGTGATGGGTGCAGGTCATGGATCTTACAAATTCCTATATTTGACAAACTGAAGAGAGTTGACATTCTTTTTGAAAAAAAGTTGAGAAAACCCGACAAATAAGGGAGTTGACATCACTGATAACTAAATCTAAGATTTGCTTAATACAAGAGCTGAGTGTCTGCACTTATGTTTCCCCTCTTCATGCTTTTTGTTTAATGTCTTGCCAGATGTGTGAGAAGGATTATCACACTTGATGTCATGGTCCTTCAGTTTATTATTAAAGATTTTTAACTGCTATGTTCTCATGGCTACCTCTTCTTTGTCGGTGCATCTTAATCAGCATAATTCAGCAAGTGGATGTCTGAAACTAGCCAGGACCAGCCTCGTCTGAGAGGAAATATAACAAGAAAATGGTCACAGTCTCACACATAATATTCTCTCTTTAGCTGCGGAAGGGCTAATTCTGTGTTTTGTGAACAGTAAAGAGAGAATAACACCATGCTTCACTACAGGAAAGTTCTTTTTTTAAAAAAAAAAAAAAAAAAAAAGTTACCCAAAAAACCATTTCTTTTTAATTGGTTCTACCTTAGATGCTTCTGACGGCTCTTCAATTTTCCTCTTCATCATTCCCTGGTTCAAGGCTTCTAGTCTTTTTCTGCACAGGGCAAAAGACAGAGCAGCATCAGAGAAAAGATCAACAAGGCTTCACTTTAATTATGAACATGTAGCAATATGCAATTAGCACATAATTGAAATTCAGGGAATTATGTCTAGGATCACATCTACTTGCAATGCCCGAGGCATATATGCTGCTATGCAGCTTAAAGCAGACATGAACACCAGAGCTTGTAACCACAAGACACGAAGAATACTAAAATTTTTGGACTGAGGAATAATTTGATTTTAACCCACAAGAACCATTTGATTTTAGTTCAAACCTTGTCTTTGTTTCATTTCTAAATTAAAAAAAAATTGATGAAATAATACTTAGTATCCTCAAGGCGTCCATGTAAGCTCCATCTCTGGCGAAATCCATCCATGCCTTCAATTCCACTTGCAAGAATCATGCGCCTGAAAGATTAAGCATATGCAAAAATTCATACACAGTGAACACAAAAAGGAATGAACTGGTACTCAAATCAATGATAATGCAATGCACTATAATGTTTTCTTGTTTTTTGTCTTGCAGATGTTTTTAATTGTTACTCAGCTAGTTTGTCAGCAAATTAACATTTAAGTGCATAGAATATGGAACAGAATTTTGTCTAAAATGTAGACAATCCTTTACATATGAGGGATTGTTGCAATGCTGAGCTTTGATGAAATTCAAGTTATTAAGAGAAAAGAAAAAATAGATATGACAAAATAAAGCAAACATGTGAGTCCTTTTTTCTCCATATTCAGCTAAACCCTACACCCAGTGATGTTGTGACAGGATATAAGAAAACGTGCTTCATTACCTATGTTGTCTAAAGCAAGATGGAACTCTTACAATAGGAAACAATTCCAAATTTGAAACTAACAAGCCCCTCCATGATCCTTTTCCCTTAGTACTTAAACAGATTTTACAGTTATTAATGCAGCACTGGCGAATATGAATGCTCTACTTAAAAGGATCCAGATATTACAAATTTTTAGAATATGAGCAACTAACAAGATTCTCAACCACACCTTCTCTTTTTCCCTTTTATTGATTAAATACCCCAGATTTCCTACAAACAGAATGAACCTAAAGGTTGCACCTCTCTAGTAATGTAACTTCGGATTGAAGTTGTGCAGCTCTTTCTTTTGCTTGCTCCAAAGGCATACACATTCCCAACTTATGCTCACTATCCAGAAGTCGTTGCCTTAGCTCCTGATCCTGTAAATGAAATCCATAGATCCACAGAAAATGTCAATGTAACAAGCAAAATAAGTAGGCGACGTAAAAATGCATATATCACAAGGATGATAAGTGAATATAGCTAACCCTTTTCTCAGCACATTGTCTATACAAAACGATCTCATCTTGGCAAAATGGCTCAATATCATTGATTTGCAGGCCTAGAGCATTATAAAAAATCAATTTTCTCATTCTGTGTAAAATGAAAGACTAGCATCATATATTCTTTTGAGAGGGCGATGGCCTCAACAATCTGTGCCACTATAATGATTTGTATCATCCACTTACACAAGAAGAGATTCCTCAGTATTCCATCACATAAATCAACACCTTCAAGAACATGAGATGCAATCTCTGGGGGTATCAGAGGTGAAGGTGGTCCCAGCATAAGGTCATCGCCAACTAGGATAGTTTCCTCCATGGTTGGCTGTGAATCAACTAAAACACGACACACAAGAAAAATTTAAATTGCATTAAAACAGTACGAAAACCTTTATTCATACATTAAAGACCAAGCTATCACAGAACTTGCAAATGGAGAAGAACACATATAAATGCCATGAAATATACCTAGGATTTGGTTGATATACTTACTGATCTTAACCACTAGCCTTCTACTAATGACAAATCTTGACGGACCCATTTATATAAATATAAATTCAATGAGTTGGTTTAAAAGCCATCCAAAGGACAATTGTGAATCACCACACTGTTGTGCATAAGAAGGGGAAAAATACCAGGAGAAAGTAAAAAAACAACACATACCATCCATGATTGCCTGAGTGGTATTTCTCCCTCTTCAGCAACTGAGCAAGTTTCCAGAAATTCAATGCAGATGATCCTTTGAAACCTGAATGCTTTCATTAAAAAAATAAAAATAATTACAAAAAAAAACATGAAGTAGCATCGAATAAGCTGATATATAGTTATTGATTCAATCAAGTAGCTTAGTAGCCATATCATGCAAACAAACCGTATGCCCTCTATATGACAACTCATTGTTTAGCTAAGATCCTGACAGTAGATAGAGTGGATAAGTCAATGGGCTCCGAAAGGTACTGATTTCGGGCTCATCTTCTACTGAACTTTGCTGGACTTCACGCATTAATTCAAAAAGTAAGCGGTACGTAGAAGCAAAATGAAGCACCGAAATTCAAATCCACTACATTGTGATGGCAGCCAAAGCCATGAGAATCTTTCACGCATTAATGCAAGCAGGAAATCTACGTCGTAAACAGCAGACTGATATGACTTGGGAAACTAAGAAACAAAGAGTGGATGAGAACGAAACATAGTCTAAAACCGGTTAATGATTAGAAAAGAAAGCGGGAAGCGAGTGCAGAGCGGGCTCATGGAGGCGAGAAGTACCGGTGGTTCCGAAGCCGGTTTTCTCCGCCGATCAGTGCCGAGCCGGTCACCTTATAGACGCGTCTTTAGCTCCCCCGTCTTCCTCCGTTGAAAGTGCCGAGAAGCGGACGACTGCGAATGATTAGATCGAAGGGCCGCAAAGAGGAAGAGTGTAGGCAGGGAGAGAAAAAAACCGCTTCCTTACATCGACCGGAGGATCAACTGAAAGCACATAAATTACAGGTTAGAACTGTTCTAGCATGTGGGTTCTACGCCAATCCAGGAAAATATCATCATATCATTCAATAAAAATATAAAAAATTATTATAAATTAAATCAAAAAAATTAATCATAATTAACTATATTTTATTTTCATTTATTTTTTTCAATAAATTTTACAATTTTAAACCACCAAATGATATGGCAACATTTATGGTAGAATAGTTTTAACTAAAAATTTCTCGTGTGGTCATATCTATATGCAGCCATACCGGCTAGCCCAACCCAATTTCAAGGCGAGCCGGAGAATTATTTTGCTGTGAGAACGAAGTTTGAAGAATGCCCAATTAATAGCCGGAGACTGTCCAACATCAAAATAAGGATAGATCAAACGTTCAGACTTGTTTAATATTTGGGGACTAACCGATCCAATATTCAATGATTGACTAATCCATTAACAAGTTGCCCGATTCATATTTTGGTTTTGTTCTTAGTCTTTATTCCTGCTGGTTAGCTTCTTTTTCCCTTGTTTACATCTCAATAGCCTCGTTGCAGCTAAACTTTACATTCTCTGTTCAGATCTTGCAATTCCTTTTTTCCTTGATAAACTTTGGGTGGTCTTCTGCCTCCCCTTTCATCAAAAATAAAAATAAAACTCCTATTGTGGTTTGGAGATGAGAAAAAATAGTGTCTTAGGAGTAGTTACTGTTTTCTTATTTGACTGATTTTTTTTTTTTAATTTGGATTAAGTATCGGGGCTTGAAGTTATTTTTATCTAGATGAAACTAGAATAAGGATGACAGAAAATCCTATTCCAGTAATAAAGTTATTCAAGAACCTTTGGGAATTATTGTTCTAGAAATAACTACTTCTACCTAAGATTTGTCTTCCAAACATCTTTGCCAATATCAGGTCTATTCCAGCCTTATCTTTTCTCTATTCCCAAACCAAATGCGATCTAAAAAGGCCTACTGGAGCCGGGTAACCCCATTTGAATTTCTTGCTGCAGTGCTACCCTTGTCCGGAACTTCGTGAATCAAGTGGCCCTCATTGAACGGGCTTTATCCTCTTGATAGACCGAAAGAAGATAACGGGTTAGCTTTCTTTGTTTGTAGCCAAGCCATCCCCTATCTATCTTGCTCTCTCCACTACCAAGCGAACCAATATCACCCTATTAGTGCTTGCAGCCATCACAGAAGATGAGGAAGCTGGAAGGGTAACAGCGCAAGCTCATGCCAACTTTTCTACTCTGCACCTCATCCTCCCCAGTTCCCCCTACTCCTTCCCACCATCCCCTGTACAAGAAGTCTACCAGCAGGAACCCACAAGAAACCATCTCCCTGAAAGCAGTATGTTCACCTGGTGTCCATTCCATTACAAGCGCCAATGACACCATCATCGGCCCTACTTCCTGCATCAATGATCGTAGAAATGTCCTCAACCAAGACAAGCTCACCCTTTCCTTGCTCCACGAGTACACGCGAGCCGGTCGGATGCGCGAAGCCCGCGCCTTATTTAATGCAATGCCCGACAAGACTCTCGTCTCATGGACCATCCTCATGTCAGGCTACACACTCCACGGCCATGCCATCGAGGCCATGTCTCTGTTCCGCCAAATGCTCCGACTACCGTCCGACGATACTCTGCAACCAGACCCTTTTGTTTTCTCTGTAGTGTTGCGTGCTTGTGCGTCGATAGGGAGTGTTGATCTTGGCAGAGAAATACACTGCTCCATCTTGAAGTTGTGTTACATGGAGGACTTGTTTGTGGCCAATGCTCTTGTGACCATGTATGCGAGCTGTGGATCAGTTCAGTACTCGGCACGGGTCTTCTGGGGAATCCACCAGCCTGATTTGGTTTCTTGGAGCTCCATGTTGAGTGGATATGTGAAGAATGGGCACTACGAGGAGGCGCTAAGGCTCTTCAGCGAGATGGCTCAGGCCGGAGTCCAGTTCGATGCCTTTGTTTTGTCTATTGTTCTGAAAGCATCCGCAAATCTGGGCTGCACTAATTTTGGAATTCAGATCCACTCCTGCATGGTAAAAATGGGTTTGGATTCTTGCTTGTTCTTGGAGAACTGTTTAATGGAATTCTATGGGAGAGCCGGAGAACTGGGCATCATGAGGCAGGTCTTTGATAAGATGCTTGAAAAGGATTTGGTTTCTTGGAATACTATCATCACCTGCTGCACTCACAATTTCTATAATGAAGAAGCCCTGATGCTATTTCGTGCACTCATTGGTGAAGGTTCGGAGTGTGACGAATTCACATTAGGCAGCACCCTTCAGGCTGTCGCCAGTTTGAAAGCTCTGAATCATGGTAAGGAAATCCACGGGTACGTTATCCGAGCTGGCTTTGAATCAGATAGCCATGTCAACAGTGCTCTTCTCGATATGTATATTAAATGTATCGACCATGAGACATCGGATTATAGAAGTAATATGGTCCCTCGTAAGATCTTCAGAAGCCTCCAGTCCATGGGAGCAGAATTTGATGAGTTTATTATGGCAAGCATTCTGAAGTCTTGTGCTATGCAAAAGGATTTAGAAACAGGAAAGATGATCCATGCTTGCATTATGAAACTTGAAATAAAGTTGGATGCGTATGTGATCAGCTCACTGATTGATATGTATGCCAAGTGTGGGATTCTTGAGGCATCTCTCAGGGTGTTTGAAGGAACAAAGAAATGGACCACGGTGCCATGGTCTGCTATCATTGCTGCGCACTGCTGGAATGGTCATTTTCTAGAAGCTCTCCGGTTCTTTAGGAAGATGCAGCTAGATCAAGTTAATGCTAATGAATTCACTTATACTTCCGTCCTTCTAGCTTGCACTGCTTTAGGAAGTCTTAGAAGGGGGAAAGAGATCCACTGCCATATAATCAGAAATGGTTACGAATCAAATGTTTCAGTTGTGAACAGCCTCATCAATCTTTACTCGGGTCTAAGCAAACCCCAGCAAGCTTTGAAGTTGTGCTCGACGATTTTCGAACATGAGATATCATGGGGTTCATTAATCAAAGCCCTTGCTGAAGCAAAGGACTATGAAATAATTCTTAAGCTGTTCCACAGAATCCAACGTTCCAATGGGCAACTTGATCATGCATCAGCTTGTTTTGTTCTGAATTCTTGTGGGAGTGCATTTTTCCTCAATGCAGGGATCCAAGCCCATACCTACATCACAAAAAAGGGACTAGTCTCTAGCCCCAACATGAGCAATGCTCTCATCAAGATGTACTCCAACTGTGGAAATCTCGCACACGCCATTGATGTTTTTAACCAGATGACTGAAAGGAAATCTGCTTCCTGGACCTCAATGATCTCTGCCAATGTGCACAATGGGTGCCCATCTTCAGCTCTTGAGCTCTTCATGCTGATGATCAGGAAGGGGAAGAATCCAAATTCCAACACATTTGTTTCTGTTCTGAAGGCCTGTGCTCAAATGGGACTAGTAGATGAAGCATTCCGTTTGTTCGTATCCATGACTGAAGTTTATAAGATCAAACCATCAGCTCAACATTATTGCTGCATGGTCGAGGTTTTGGGCCAAGTCGGAATGCTCAGAGAAGCAGAGCACTTTATTGACAGTGTCATTCCCTTTGAACCAGGTGCTCCAATTTGGAAGGCTCTTCTTTCTTCGAGTAGGGTATATGAAAATATGAAGGTTGCGAAGCATGCAGCAGAGAGGCTAGTAGAACTTGAACCGACTGATATTAAAACGAATATACTTCTCCAGCAGGTCCTCCTAGCATCAGGTAAGTGGGAGGATGTTGCAAGGCTTAGAAAGAGGAGCCTGAAGACGAGCTCTAGTTGGATTGAAATAAGAGAAAATGTGCATGAGTTTGTGTCAGGCCAGATTGTTACAATGGAAATCTCCAATAAATTGGGTGAAGTGGCAAGGATGATGGAGGAATTAGGTTATGTTGCTGATAAGAATCATTGGCTACACAATGTAGAAGACTCCCGAGGAAAGGGTACACACCATGCAGAACTCATGGCCTTGGCTTATGGGCTTGTTTCCTTACCACATGGGACACCAATTCGAGTGTTTATGAATGCAAGGATGTGTGGTGCTTGCCACTCATCTTGCAAGTTCATCTCAACGTTTGTGAGGCGAGAGGTGGTCATCAAGGACACTTGCAAGTTCCACCATTTCAAAGATGGTAAATGTAGCTGCAAGGACAGATGGTAGAAATGCGGCTTTAAAACATTCAATTCAACTGTGTATAATCAATCCTCAAGGAAGTTGTTTCAGAAGAATCTGAGAATCAGTATACTTAAGTCTTTTAGATGTTAAGGGCCGAAAATTTATATCGATGTCAAACATTTCGAGATTTTGAAGGATTCTACATATATATATATGTTAAAGTCAAATTGAATATCAGAATGTGGTGGAGACAAAGGAAACTGAAATAAGATGGTTCAAAGTTTTGATTTCCATCAAATTAGCATCACTCGACAACTTCAAGATAATCTAACATTTCATTATACATCCAAGGAGATAGATGGTTTCATCTCAAACGCCACAGCTTTAAGATTTAATCACTTTGTGCATGGGGGGACAAAACTATCTGCTGAAAACAGCAGATAATTTTGTCCTCTTTATGTTAAAAAAAAAAAAGCATTGTAACAAAAAAAAAAAAAAAAAAATCTGCTGAAAGCTTACTTTTTAGCAGTAAATTATGCTTTCTAGATCTTGATCCAAGTGAGTGAAAAAACGAGCAAATATGTCCTGAATGTATATGCTTTGCCAGGCCAAATCCTTCTCTCTTTTTTTTTTTCCTTTTTTGTTCTGAAGGAAATCTTTGCCAGTCAAATCTTGAAGCAGATTCAGTATCCTAAGAGTAACCATACAATTGCTTGAGGATAACTCATAGAATCACTCAGCTAAGGAAGAATTCAAGGGTAAGTTGAATTTTTCTGAAACAGTCAATTTATTCCTAGTACGTTCGGTGGATCCAAACAAGTAGTGCAATTTAGGACAACTACCTCACAATGTATTAAATTGCTTCTCCTCATTTACACCAACAGGTAAAGACGAGCTATATTTACAGTCCCATTTCCAGATCTAGAAATGGATTTTAAGATCAACAAGACCACTTTACCATGTTTTTGGCTATAGAAGTCTACCAGAGAGAATGGAAATGTTGAAAACCTAAATGCAGTGTCTTCAATTTTTTTTAAGAAAAAAAGGGCTCCTTGACCGGTGCAATAGCTGCTACAAGATCCTGGCAAGCAGACAATGGAGAGAGTTCAGAGTGCTTTGAGAACTATGCAAGGCATGATCCAACATGCATATCATGAAAAAAGATCGATCATTCTTTCGCACGGAAGATACAACCCGAACCTGCTCCATCAATGGTTAATCGATCTCCGGATGGATGCTTCACCTCAAGAGAATTATTTGTGAATTGCGATGGATTCAGTTTTGAAATAAATTGTATTTTATTTTCTATCAATCATAGCAAAAATTATTGGAATATGTTCCAGCATGCCTCCAAAGCCTACTAGCTCAATAGGCAAGGTTCTTGAATGTTAATACAAATGATTTGGGTTTGAATCTCTCTCTCTCTCTCGTCTGATTTTGAGTAAGCTTTCTCCCACCATATTTTAAGTTTAAAAAAAACAGAATATAGCCCTCTTTTTTAGGCTCTTTTACGGTAGAGAGAATGGATTTATCCATTGTCCATCCTCCTATAATTTTTTTTTTTTTTTTTGGTGAGATGAGCATCTTGACCTTCATTTATAATACAGAGCATCATATACAAAGCTTACATAGTTACATATACAAGAGCTTGTGCCATATAGACAAAAACAGCAATACCTCTAAAGCAGACAGGAACAATATTAGAACAGTAAAACAGCACAGCAGAAGTTTGATTCAAAAAACTGATGATCTAGCTTTGATGAAACTTCGAGCAGCAGTAAAAAAATGCAGATTTGGAATTGGAACGACAGCAGCTTGTAGAGACAAACTATGAAAAGCAAGACAACTGTGACGGAATTATAGCATCCATATACAGCAGTAACCAACGATAGCCATGATTAAAAGCAGCAAATAGCCAAGGACCTGGTTGAAGTCGATGATGCGAATAAGATGAGAAAAATCTTTGTCATAACTGGAGGAAGTAGAGCTCAGAAAACCCATCTTGTAGCTTGTAAAACAGAAACCCAGTGTTGTGCAGGATCCCGGTACCCATCGTTTGCAGCAAGAAGCAAAAGAGAGGAAATAAACAGGACACAATTAATTTACGTGGTTCGGCCCAAATGCCTACATCTACAGGACATGTAAAGGTTCCTTTTTGAGAAAGAACAAAATACAAAAGAAAAATATTCTCAATTCTTAACCCTCTCTCTCAATCTTAGAAGCACACACCCATACAATATTCTCACAATAATTTCAAGAAGGTTCCCTCATAGATGTACCGTATTAAGGTCTTTGACACCCGTGGACACTCTCTGTGAGACTCTCAGCCGCTACATTATTCTCCAATCTGTCCCTACCCTCACGGCCCCTCCACCAGCTGTTCTCAGGACACTCTCAGCTGTCTGATGCCTCTGGCACTCCCTGAGATCTCCTGGCTCTCTATGAGATCTGCTCTCCGATCTCCTGAGATGCCCCTGGATCTTCCTGAGACTTGATCTTGGCTCTCTCTGAGATCTGCTCCCCGATCTCCCTAAGATGCCCCTGGCGCTCTCTGCTGAGATACTTCTCTCGACTGCTGCACCGCCGAGCCTCTCTCAGCCCCGCGCCTCTAGGAAAGTGCTATTGCAGCGCTACTGTGCTCCCTGCGTCGGCCTCGGCATCGCCCTGCTAAGTCTCCCAAGCTTCTATGGAGACCTCCCACTCCTCGACTGCCAGCCAATCTTTAATAGGGCTTAAAACCCTCTCCAAAAGTCCTAACTACTTCACGGACTGTTGGATCACATCCGCTCGTTTTCTGGGCCGCTAAATCAAGTACTAGTCCACCAAAACCTGCATAGACTGCGAGAAATGCCCGAGATACACCTGTCAGTCCATGGTGGATCGTGAGAACCACCTGGAAATCATTCTCATGGCCCACAAGCTCCTTCCATGGACTGCGGTACACCGTCCCAAGCCTCTGGCACGCGCGACAGCTAGGCTGACCTCCGTGCGCCCGCCTAGGTCGTTCACCCACTACCGACCCATGCGTGCTTGCACTGTCGAGCCCAGCCCGCACCGCCGCTAGCCTCCACTGGCCCATGGGCCCCATCAACTCCTTCCCGAGCTTTCTTCGCATATATCTTCGCCATCTGGATTCGATTTGGACTGTTTTGGGGCTTTTTAGACTCCATTCATCATCCTGGATCTCGTTCTGTGCTTATTATGGATCAAATCTTGAGACATCAGATTCTAACAATCTTCATCTCGATTGGGTATTCAGCCTCCACCTTATTGAAAGCTTTCTGTATGATACTGATCCATATTCTGGGGCAATCGCCTGCTACTCATGGATCGGCAAACATGGGAGTTGAGTCAGACTGCTTGATCTCAATCCGAGTCTCATGCTCGATCCACCTCCACCTAAAGCTCCATCTTGCACTGGGCTTCCACTGACATCTTCTATGATAGACAGCTCCTTCTTACATAAGAGAGCATCCACCTTGATTGTATCTATCTTCTCCACCTTCAATCTTGATCACCACTATCGCAACCACACTGGTACCGTTTGGCTCTGATACTACTTGTTGTGCAGAATCCCGGTATCCATCGTTTGTAGCAAGAAGCAAGAGAGAAGAAATAAACAAGACACAATCAATTTACCTGGTTTGGCCCAAGTGCCTACATCCACGGGACATGCAAGGCTTTACTTTCTGAAAAAAACAAAATACAGAGGAGAACCATTCTCAACTCTCAACCCTCTCTCTCAACCTTAGAAGCACACACCCATACAATATTCTCACAATAATCTCAAGAAGGTCCCCTCACAGATCTACCGTACCAGAGTCTTCGACACCCATGGATATTCCCTGTGAGACTCTCAGCCACCACATCATTTTCCAGCCTGTCGCTACCCTCACGATCTCTCCATCGATCATTTTCAGGACACTCCTGACTGTCTAATGCCTCTAGCGCTCCCTGAGATCCCTAGCTCTTCTTGAGACCTACACTCCGATCTCCCTAAGATGCCTCTAGATCTCTCTAAGACTTGCTCCTGGCTCTCCTTGAGATCTAGAGCTGTCAAGACGGGCCGACCCGCCCGGACCCGCCTTTAAACGAGTCGAGGCGGGCTGGCCTGTTTAACAGATGGGTTGGAAAAACTCCAACCTGACCTGACTCATCATGGGCCACGGGTTAAACGGATCAACCCGTCAAAATTAAAAAAAAAACTATAAACATTAATATAAACTAAATTTCATATTCAATTTGAGCTCAAATCAATCTATCAAAGTCTCACATCTCAATTCTTAGAGTCATAAAACAAAATTGTCAAACTTAAACTAAATACTTAATATAACCCAAACTTAAAAGACTCTAAGTTTCAATTTTCAAACTAATTTAGAGGCAAATCAAAATCTCAAAAAATTATCCTTCATATCATTATTGTGGTCCTCATCATCAATTCTTCATCTTCTTCCTATTCTTTATCAATTATCTCTTCAATAATATTAGAATCCTCTTTTGAAATATATATATAGATGTATAAATAAAAAGAGACAGGTTAGCCTGCTCTTACCCACTGACCCAAATAGGATGGATAATTTGATCCGCTTTTAAATGGGTTGCTAAAATATAAATCCATTCCGTCCTATTTATATGGCGGAGCGGCCCAATCAGATGGGCCCAACCCAAATTAACAGCTCTACTGAGATCTGCTTCCCGATCTCCTTGAGATGCCCATGGTGCTCTTTGTTGAGATACTTCTTTCGACTGCTGCACCGCCAAGCCTCTTTCTGCCCCACGCTTCTAGGAAAGCGCTACTGCAGTGCTACCGTGCTCCCTACCTCGGCCTTTGTGCCATCCTGCTGAGTCTCTTGAGCTCCTGTCGAGACCTCCCACTCCTCGACCTCCCACTCCTCGACTGCTAGCCCACCTTTAATAGGGCTTAAAACCCTCTCCAGAAGCCCTAATTGCTCCATGGGCCGTTGGATCGCATCCGCCCGCTTTTTGGACTGCTAGATCAAGCACTGATCCACCAAAACCCACATAGACCGCGAGAAACACTCGAGATATGCCTGTCGGTCAAATAGCCTGGAAATCATTCTCGTGGTCTACAGCTCCTTCCATGCGGACTGCGGTACACTATCCCAGGCCTTCCACGTGCGCTGTCGCGCTCACTTGCTGGGCTCGGCCCGCACCGCCGCTGGCCTCCACCAGCCTATGGACCCCACCGACTCCTTTTTGAGCTTTTTTCGTGTGTATCTTCACCGTTTGGACTCTGTTTGGGCTGTTCTTGAGCTCGTTGAACTCCATTCGTCGTCCTGAATCTCGTTCCGAGCTTATTGTGGACTGAATCTCGAGGCATCAGATTCTAACACTCAGCAAAAAAGATCCATTCTAGGGACCTCAATGGCAGAGTTGTAATATATTGTATAAAGTTGGAGAACTGCCAATAGCAAACATACTTAAAAAATCAAACATGTAAGATTGTATTGAATGGTTTTAAGTCCAGTAGTTTTTAATTTGTCATGCACTAATAAATGTGATCTTGTACATGGATAGTCATGATCTTCAATTAACTAAATCTAGCTTTTTTTATATAAATAGAAAAAAAAAAAAGGAGAAGAAAAAGAAGAAGACAAGGATGTTTTGTAGGCATAGAAAAAAGAAAATAAAGTAGAGTTTTTTGATATTTTTATTTTTATTTTTTATTTTTAAAAATTATTTTTATTTAAAAAAAATTATTTTCAACATAAAAAATTGATTTTTCTGCCATCACTATTAATAATTTTCACTATCCTCTATCATCACTATGGTTGCCACTATTATTATTATCATTATACCATCACTGTTATTATTGTCACCTCTACTATTTATCTGCACTTTCATCATTATTATCATTTTTTTTACTATATTATTAATTCTCACATTATCACCATCTTTACCAGCATTACTACTATTATTGTAGCGGCCTTGATCACATCAAGGATACCATTATCCGTACCTCTATTATATAACCATATCAACTATTAAATATTATTATTATTTTTTCTCTATCTGATATAGTTACTGTACACTCTAGCTCTATCGATATATTTATTTTTTAAAAAATAATAGCTATACTAAACATATTTATGTTTCAAAATTAGAAATCAAACTTGTTTTCAAAATATAGAAAAAAAGAAAAAAAATTGATGACCAACGGCATCGTAGGTTCGGCAAGTATTTGCCAAGTTTTATGTGGATCCGGATTTCAGACTGATCCGCAAAATCAGCTGTCAACTAATGGATTCCAGGTGACTTAAGTTCTACTGGGTTTATTTGTAAAGAAACTATTTAGATTTATCATTTGTCAATCGTTCGATCGACAATGTATGGGAGAGATGCCACCCGATTCATGACAGGGGACGCATGAGCGGCCATGATCACTTGATAAATACCCTCCAACTTTCAGATGCTGCGGCGTCCTATTCGTTCGACTCACGAAGCAAAGAACAGAACCGCTAAGGGGGTGTAACTACACAAATTTGGGGCAACTTTTAGAAGTCGGCGGAGAGGTAACGACTTTATGAACTCGGGGTCGATTCTAGATTATAGTGTACATGGCCGATTAGCCACTCGATCGGCCACGGACGGTTAAGATGCATGACCCGATAGATCCAGGAAGCCATATAAGGTACCTTCTCTACTCTCTCCTCCGTGCGAAAACCCTAGAAGAGCCTCGTTATTCCCAAGAGCGTCGTCGGCGGCTGGCATCTCCACCCCAATCTAGCTCTCAAGTAAGCCTTCTATCTCTGCTATTTCTTCTATGTTCACATACATAATCGATGCTCTTTTCATTTCCTTTCTCTGCCACTTCTTGTTTTATACTCTAAGTGATGATTGTAGCTTTTTCCTTACTTTCTATCATGTTAATTGTCTCTCAATTTTCTCCCATAAACTTCTTCTTTTGTGATACCGTGATTTCATCAATGTATATCCAGCATAACGAACGAATAATGATGATTTCTTATAAATATTTCGAGGAATTACGATTATGTTATGCTAAGTACACCACCATGAGTTGCTTCTTTTTCCTGTTCTCTTGATTTTACCCCCCTCGTCATGGGCAATCAGATTTAGTTCGGAGGTTAACGATTTTTTTCGCCCCAAAAATATGCGAGCAGTGTTTCTCCTGGCAATCATGATTTCGTGCAGTTCCGAGCATTTTTAGTTATCCAATTATAACAATGGAGCGTGAAGAAAAAAAATTGATATTGGGTAGGTGGTACCAAAATTTTCGGCTGGGTTCAGATTTTGCCCATACTTGAACCTAGCTGATGTAGTTGAGATCTAAATTAGATTTAGTTGATCAGCTAGTTTTATCGCGTCTTAGGGAATAGGTCGAGTATTGCTTATTTTCCAATGATTTTCTAATTTTTGATTGATTTTGAGTTTCTATTATATGTCGAATTATCATCAAAAAGTCCTACTTCATGTCAATGTTATATTAGAAAAGTTTTGAAGCCGTTAGAATTGTGATTTGGAAAAAATTTTGTTGTTGGAATCGGGGGAATTAAGAATTTATTAATATTAGCGAATTTTATTCTGGAGTACATTGACTATGAATCCAAATAATGTAGTCTAGAGTCCTGGGTCTATCATAGGCAAGTTGAGAAAGGTTGTTTTAGGGTTGATTGAGTGCCTACAGATATCGGTCCATGAGGTGCGATGAATTCTGTATGATCTCTTTGCCTCTTTTCCCAAACCCTTAGTTCTTTCTCTACGTTTGCTCTCCTTTCTGCTCTTTTACCTGTCCAAAAAGAAGAAAATTCAGATCTTTTCAGATCTAAATCATATTTTAGCATAAATCTATTATATTTGCACCCCTAGCATGAAACAGGCGGCATCACCAGTCCAAAGCCAAAGGATGAGTTTCAAATAGGAGAAATGGGCAAAATTTTTAAAAAAGGCATCATTCAATGAAAGGAAAGAGAAACTAAATGAGATACAGGATGCTATTTCGAGTCATCAATGCTTCAATTGCAGAAGTTTTTCTCTTACGCATCTTTTTTTCTTGGTTCACTGTTCCTTACTTTTATTCTGAGTCATTTTTCTAATGTTGAATTAATTCAATTTCTCACCCGGGTTTTTTGATGGTTCTTCAAGCATGTAATTGAGCTCAGGATTCTTTTGAGATTTTGGTCTTATGCCTCTTTTTTCTGTTTAGCGTAACTTGTATATCGGGTGCATCTCACATGTTCTCTTGGTTTGCACTGTAGATTTTTTTTTAATAAATGGGATCCTTATAACATCTCAATGTCTTATTTTTTTCAGGATGAAGGTCGTTGCTGCCTATTTGCTTGCTGTTCTTGGTGGAAACACTAGCCCAACTGCTGATGATCTGAAGGATATCCTAGGATCAGGTTAATTTCATTTCTCTTTCTCTGTTTTTCGTGCAAGTTATGGTCTATCAGTTTTGCATGTTGTCAGACAAATAGCTTGATAGTTCAACCACTACATCATAGAAACTGCCATGTGCTTTATCATCTTTAATACCATTAGCTGTTAAAGGATGATAATAGGTTTCATAGAAAGATTTGTTTTGAAATCAGATACACGATTGGTTTGTTAGTCCTTATATTATATTGATAAACATGGTTAATAAATGAATATTCGATGTCATATACAGTAACTGCATGCCTGCGTTTACTGGTAATGCATTAGTTGATAATTTTAAACTGCTATCATGTTGTTTGTCTGGTTACAATGCTTAAATAAGAAACACGTGATGGCTGAAATGTTATATTTATCACCTTGTATAGTGTAGTATAAATCATGTCTCATGAGATTTTCTGAAGATAGAGATGCCAAAACATTGGTGGTTTGCTTAAGTTTGTAAATGAAAGTTATGTCATCACATAATGATTTGTGGTAAATGAATAGAGTTTGGAAGGAATTTCTTCATGGTTAGTCTGGGTACCTTACAATCTCTTTAAATGAGTGTTTCATTTTCAACAACATCTCTTTTTTTAAGGAAGGGGCAAGGGGGAAGATGATTGGCGTATCATCTTTAATCAACAGAATTTTCAAGGTTTTAAGTTGGAGTCTTGGACTAAATGGTGCTTTCAGTTTACCTATTGTCCTCAAAGAACATTAGTCTAGGATAGTAAATATTCATGATTTTAGAGATTGCTATGTTAAACTTGTCAGGTCCTGCAAACTCCACCAAACACCCCCCCCCCCCTCTTCTCTTTCTTTTTTTTTGATAAAGTAACTTTCCCCTTTTCTTTACCAGTGGGGATTGAAGCTGATGATGACAGAATCGAGTTCCTCTTATCTGAAGTCAAAGGTAAAGACATAACTGAACTTGTTGCTTCTGGGAGGGAGAAGTTTGCATCAGTGCCCTCTGGCGGTGGTGCCATTGCAGTCGCAGCACCTGCTGGTGGTGGTGCTGCAGCTCCCGCAGCAGATGAGCCAAAGAAAGAAGAGAAAGTGGAAGAGAAAGAAGAATCAGATGAGGTATGACTTGTTATAATGGCTTATAAGGATCTTTTGCGAATCATGTATCCATTTCATTAGTTCTTTAAGGATAATCCATTGTCTTTGGATTGAGTTTTGCTACCACCCATCAGTAAGCTTGAAAGTTTCATGATCAACCAAGCCTGCTCTAATTTGCCCACTTTTACCAGACTGAACTTTTGTTGAAGACTCATTAGAAACCAGTACAGAACCTGCCACCTGACTAGAAATGATTACTGCACCTGTCTGCCCTTTTGCTACCACATCCTCAGAAGCCACATTTTGTTTTATGATTCTGATGTGGAATAAATAATTCCGTTTCCATACTTATTTGATGTTCCTAGAGGAATTGATTCATAATACCTTTCTAGATTAGATGGTTGCCTCTGATAAAACTACTTGTAGATTTACGGTCACATTTATGCGATTCCAGCATTATTTGTTCACCTACGCACATAAGTTACGTTTGTTTCATTATCATTCGGTGCTGAAACACCGATCAGCTGATTGATCTCATTTTTGTTTGACTTCATGCAGGATATGGGCTTTAGTTTGTTTGACTGAGTGGTATGCCCGCCGTTCGGTGGTCTTTTTGGAACACTAAGTAGAGGTTGATCTGCAAGATATTAAGATTTTTATTATAGACTGAATTTTCTTTCTGGAACAGCAAGGCGCTATGCCTCTATATTGTGTATTGTAGCAAGTTGCATGTAGATCTTGTTCAGCATGCGCTGGCATGGATTCTGTTTGGGTGCATTAGTTAATGAATCAAGTACGAACATCTTCTTAATCTGTTCCGTGGTATTAGTATGCAGTTTTTGTGCTTGGTTTGCAATTCAGAGGAGCTCTGAAAATCCGTGTGGCCATATACTACAATGCCAGCCAAAGACCACCTCTGTATCATTTAATCTTGTTCTAGACGTTGGCCTTACGGTCTTATGCTTGGTGCTTTTAACTCATTGAACTTTCTAATGTCTTGATATTTCCAGGCGCTCTCTTCAATTTTGCTCTAATCAGTTCCAGTCCCTTTGTGTATCTCCCTTTCAATATATTGATACTTCCAGGTGTTTTCTTCAATTTTTGCTCTAATTATAACCTTTTAACATGGTTGCTGTTCCCAAATATTTTCTTTAATTTTCCCCTGATTAATTCTTTCGTATGGTTCACGGTCAATGTGTTAGTGTGTACGGTTGTTTCTTTATTTTTCTGAAATATTCCTCGCTCGATGCAACCACTGGCTTAGCTCGTGCACAAAATGGAGGAGATAGATCGTATTTGAACGATTTAAAACCGTTTAGTTGCATGTTTGCTCAAAAGAGCATTACTCATTTGCTTATAAAACCAGATAAAATGAAAAGGTACTGTTGCGGTCAATTTCCTCGTCATCTGGTCGTCGGGAGCGAGTGTCTGCAAAAAAAATTCGCACTGATCGGAGGTGACTCTGGTGGGGACTCTCCGACGATCAAGTCAGAGAGAAGATTAGGCAACAGTAGAAAATAATCAAGAAGCTCAGCGAGAGAGGGTAGAGTAAGCCCCGGATTTCGAAGAGACCTCCTCCAGCGTTGTTGCCTTCTTCGTTTTATAGTAGAGCGCGGCATGGCGCCGTCATTAATGGCGCAGACAATGAGAGGAATTGTCAAATCGTCGAAGGCTGTCAGAGTCATCGTGGATTGTCAAATCGCCGTAGATTGTCAGAACGAACCCATGTCCTCGGCAGGACAATGTCCCAGAGCAGTTATGCCGCATGCCTTTGTCAGGACGGCAGCCCTCAGTAGTCGTACGGCGTTTGAGGAAGCCGACCGACCATACGTCGGTATTTGATTGTGGGATGTCAGGTGATGACCCGGAGGCACCGTCGGTTGGTCAGGTGTCTTGCTTAAGTCGGACGTCGGCTGTCACCCCCGACAGTGAATCGGTAATAGGGGTTCGGCCGCTCGATCGGTCGGAAACAACATGGGTCGGTTCAGCCGACACTCTTTCAGTCGGACAATGTCGGCAGCTACTATCGGCAGTCGTCGATCAGTGCGGTCGGTAGAGTCAGACGTCAGTCGTCGGTCAGACCGGCCCGAGGGTAAGTCGGCATATGGGGGTCAGTCGGTATATCCCAACAGTTGCCTCCCACTCCTGAATCCGATGTCGTGTTGGCTCGCTTGAACACGTGGGCGACGGCTTCAGACGAAAGGAGTGGTTTTCTGTCATGTCTTGCCCCGACTCTGGCGACCGCATCAACGAACGATCCGATGTCGGTCGTTCCGACTGTAGGTCGAGCATGCACGTCGAGTTGGAGGTCGGCCAACCTTCGAACGTTGCTCGTCGACACGATCATTCCGCAGAGTCTGATGGTCGAGTAGCGTCCGACCTATTTGGATAGGATAACGATGGCAAGTCGAATATCCATTGTCCGACCTCTGGGTCGGGTGTGCACGTCGGGACGTATGATAAACGGTGGCAAGCCGAATATCCTTCGATCGGTATGTCGCAAGTCGAATATCCATTGACGTAGCATGTCGAGCCGTATGATAGACGGTGGCAAGCCGAATATCCTTCGACTGGTCGTGACCGGATCGGTATGTCACAAGTCGAATATCCGTAGCATGTCGAGTCGTATGATAGACGGTGGCAAGCCGAATATCCTTCGATCGATCGTGATCGGGTCGGTATATCGGTATGCGCAAGTCGAATATCCGTTGACGTAGCATGTCGAGCCGTATGATAGACGGTGGCAAGCCGAATATCCTTCGACTGGTCGTGATCGGATCGGTATGTCACAAGTCGAATATCCGTAGCATGTCGAGTCGTATGATAGATGGTGGCAAGCCGAATATCCTTCGATCGGTCGTGATCGGGTCGGTATGTTGCAAGTCGAATACCCATTGCCCAGATCTTGGTCGGACGGGTATGTCGCGGTTGTCTTGGCATTTTGCCCTTTCTTAGTCGAAGCTAAGTTGGCAAGTTAGCCAGCCGCGTTGGTCGAAGTCCTTTGCCTTTAGAGGCGGGGCCGTCGGTTCGACGATCGATGATCGAGCCGTTGATTCAACGATCGACGATTGAGCCGTGTTGGTCGGCGATCGAGCCATTGGTTCGGCGATTGGTGATCGAGCCGTTGATTCGGCGATTGGCGATCGAGCCGTGTTGGTCGGGGCCTTTTGCCTTCAAAGGCCGAGGCCATCGGTTCGGCGATCGGTGATCAAACTATTGATTCGACGATCGACGATCGGTCGAGTCCTTTGTGCCTTCAGAGGCTGAGGCCGTCGGTTCGACGATCGATGATCGAGCGGCTGATTCGGCGATCGACGATCGACCGTATTGGTCGACGATCGAGTCGTTGATTCGACGATCGGCGATCGAGCCGCGTTGATTCGGCGATCGACGATCGAGCCGCGTTGATTCGGCGATCGATGATCGAGCCATTGATTCGGCGATCGATGATCGGGCCGTTGATTCGACGATCGATGATCGAGCCATTGATTCGGCGATCGATGATCGGGCCGTTGATTCAGCGATCGACGATCGAGCTAGTGATTCGACGATCGACGATCGAGCCATTGATTCGGCAATCGGCGATCGAGCTGTGTTGGTCGAGGCCTTTGTGCCTTCAGAGGCCGAGGCCGTCGATTCGGCGATCGGTGATCGAGCCGTTGATTCGGCGATCGGCGATCGACCGTGTTGGTCGAGGCCTTTGTGCCTTCAGAGGCCGAGGCCGTCGGTTCGACGATCGATGATCGAGCCGTTGATTCGACGATCGGCGATCGATCGTGTTGGTCGAGGCTTTTATGCCTTTAGAGGCCGAGACCGTCGGTTCGGCGATCGGTGATCGAGCCGTTGATTCGACGATCGGCGATCGATCGTGTTGGTCGAGGCCTTTGTGCCTTCAGAGGCCGAGGCCGTCGTAGATTCTCCGCTCCTTCGATCTCTATCAGGATCTACGCACGAGGAGCGGGGAGAGGGGTGTAGGAGTCATACCTGTGATGCGTCGGTCTCAAACTCTGTTGTCGGGACGAGACCCGTCTATCGGTGGAGCCCGCTGGGTTCAGCAGGAGCCCGATTTTTCTTTCGCTTCTCTTTCTGACCCATGCCCTCGGTCAAGCGCCGGTAGAAAGCTCCTTCATCCGCGCGCATGTATTTGTACGCGCGCTCCAGCAATTCGACATACGTCCGGAGGAGGGTCTTGTCTAAGGAATAGGTGAACCGAGACCCCCTTAGTCCCTTCTTCATGGTCGAGATAGTCATGTCTTCGTTGAGGTCCCGGACCTCAAATGTGGCCGCGTTGAATCGGGCCACAAAGTGTCGGAGCGTCTCGTTTTCTCTCTGCTTGAGGAAAAAAAGACTATCCGAGATTCGCGGCGGCTTCCGATTGGTGCTGAAATGGACCACGAAAGCGTGTTCGAGCTGACCGAAGGAGTGGATGCTTCCTGAACGGAGGCCGGAGTACCAGGCCTTAGTGGCCTTGCGAAGTGTGGCGGGGAAGCCGACGCAGAGAAGGGCATCGGTTGCCCTTTGGGTCGTCATGAGAGCCTTATAGCTCTCCAGATGGTCAATTGAGTCGGTGGAGCCGTCGTAAGGCTCCACGTGAGGCATCTTGAACCGACTAGGGATCGGTTCGTCGAGGATGAGTCGAGAGAGAGGTTGGGCAATCTGGAAGTCGACGTCGTTCGAGGACTTCTGTCCGTCCACCTGCAGCTGGGCAAGCCGACGGTCGATTTCTTCGAACCTATGTTCGTAGTCGTCCAACCGTCGGTGTTGAGAAACCCCAGGAGTCGAACCTCCCGAAGAATGTGAGGATGAGGCGGACGGTGTCCTCGGTCGCTTCCCCTTCCTTGCCCGCTCCAGCTGGGAAGGAGAGGGACGCCGAGACCGGTGAGGGTCATGCCGTGGCCGCCTCGCTCCTTCTCAGTGGGAGTGCTGAGGCGGCTACTCTTGAGGAGGAGACGGGAGCTGACGCAGGTGTTGGCGGCCGCTTCTGGACGGCATAGGGTGCGCCGCCGGTTGTTCCGCCGGTGGTTGCGGCAACTGAGTCAGTTGCTGTTGGAGGCTTTCGACTGCGTCCGTCAGAACGGTCATTTGTCGCATGATCGCCGTGATTTGCGCCTCCGTAGTTACCACCGGATGCGGAGAGCTGGGCTCCGCCATGGAAGGTGAAGGAGGGGCCTCTTCCCGACGGGAAGAGCGATTCGCTGACCCGGTAGCCCTCGATCGCTGAGCTCTGGTTCTTGTCATTTCGAAAGGATGTTTTAAGTTCTGTGGAGGTCGTGATCCCCCTTCCTGGCGCGCCAAACCTGTTGCGACCAATCCCCTCGTCGCCTGGTCGCCGGGAGCGAGCGTTTGCAAAAGAAGTCCGCACTAACCGGAGGTGACTCCGACGGGGACCCTCCGACGGTCAAGTCAGAGAGGAGACTAGGCAACAGTAGAAAAGAATCAAGAAGCTCAGCGAGAGAGGGAGAGAGGGTAGAGTAAGCCCCCGGGTTTCGAAGGGACCTCCTGCAGCACTGTTGTCTTCTCCGTTTTATAGTAGAGCGCGGCATGGCGCCGTCATTAATGGCACAGACAATGGGAAGAGTTGTCAAATCATCGGAGACTGTCAGAGTCGTCGTGGGCTGTCAAATCGCCGCGGGTTGTCAAAACGAACCCATGTCCTCGGCAGGACAATATTCTAGGACAGCTATGCCGCATGCCTTTGTCAGGACGGCGGCCCTCAATAGTCGTACGGCGTTTGAGGAAGCCGACCGACCATACGTCGGTATTTGGTTGTGGGATGTCGGGTGATGACCCGGAGGCACCGTCGGCTGGTCAGGTGTCTTGCTTAAGTCGGACGTCGGCTGTCACCCCCGACAATGAATCGGTAATAGAGGTTCGACCGCTCGATCGGTCGGGAACAGCATGGGTCGGTTCAGCCGACACTCCTTCAGTCGGACAATGTCGGCAGCTACTATCGGTAGTCGTCGATCAGTGCGGTCGGTAGAGTCGGGTGTCGGTCGGAGTTATCCGTCGGTCGTCGATCAGACCGATCCGAGAATAAGTCGGCGTATGGGGGTCAGTCGGTATATCCTAATAGATACCAAGTCAAAATAAGAATAGATACAGAATCAAAAACTTCCCACCTAAATCTCCATCAGGAGGGCTAAAATTCCCTGACAATTGAACCAGGTAAAACTAATGAGAAAGCATTTTACATCAATGAAGTGGTACCTGGACCACTCATCCGACAGCCATCAAAAACTTCTAGGCAACTTTTTTAAAAAAGAAATTATGACTGGACCTAAGTGCCTATTTGGTAGTACCTTTTCTTTTTATTCTTTGTAAAATTTTTAGAGCTTTGGACAACACAGATTATTACCCAAATACAAGCAAAAATTAAGATATTACCTGTAGGACCTTATTGGGATTCTGAGCGGCGGACATCAGGCCATTCACCGTAAACGACATGGTATAAAGCCGTTAGTGGGTAAATATATAGATCGGAATCTGGGAAGGTATTGCCGGTTTATTTGCGAGCCGGCAATTGAGCCCGTTTGGTGCAATCTCAGCAAGCCTAGAAGTGTGGTAGTTCTCATAAAGATTACCAGTCCAAGGATAACGATCACGTTTAAGGGCTAGGAACGATAAAAGAAATTGCTCGTTTTGAAGTTAATAACTTGCGACTCCAGATGGTTGCAAGCTACTGTGGCATTTCTCTACAGAATGGTGTGAAATGAGCTTGTCGGTTGGTTTCACGATTAAGAAGGCCATTGATAGATAGGTTGGTGTTGCTAAAATTGAAACATTCTAGGGACGAGACTGCTTACAATCGTCAGCATGGTTGATTGCACACTCTACTTTCCTTCAGGTGGTCATTTGAATCCTTGGTGTTGCTTAAAAAAATTGAGATTGCACTTAGAGATTGTTTGGAGCATTGTCACTGAAATTGTACCGCAACCAAGCTGCGTTGCAATTCAAGTGGCGGTGGTTCTTACATGAAAGCTCATTTCTTCTGTTTGATGGAAAGTTTGTGAAAAGATGATATCTCTTATGGACATTCTGTCAAACACGTGAATATCAGGTTAAAGCACTCCGAGTACATGAAACTGGGGGATTTTCAGATGAAGAGGCTGATATCAAAACCATTTATGGAGAGGGCACGGGCATGGACTTGGGCGTTCACGAGCAGAGGTGCAAGCCTTGAAGAGGGTTGGGGAGGGTGAATGAGAATAGCAGAAGAGCTGGGAAGCGGAGTGGAGGAGGAGGATAGCATGGTAAAGTCCAAGGTGGAGGAGGCAGCGGTGGGCCTAGCAGCAACGTTGAGGGTGGTGGACACGAGGGATTGGAAAGAAGAACGAGGAAGGATAGAGAAAGAGAACGAAGAGAGAAGAAATCTTTTATATTGAAGTTAGCGACAACGAGGTAGCCATGGGCCTCTCGGAGGTGGCGCAGCCTGGCCGCAGCATTGGGAGTGGCAGCGAAAGCGAGGGATAGGGAGGTGAGGGGAAGAGGAGGAGGAGGAGGAGGAAAGATTTTCTACTTAAAATAGTCCTAAAGTGCAATTTAATGGACAACTCAACTTACCACACAATTCGAATTCCAAACATCCAAATAAATCGATTAATCTACATCCTCAACTTGAACCGCATGAGACTCCAGTGACGGAACTCCAAGCAACCTCTTAGTTATTTTTTGTTCGCAACGTGCTCACGGGCAATTAGTTAGGCTGCATGTGCAGCGCATGCAAGAACGAGGATAGATCGATGCCCATTATTCTATAGATAAGCCTTTAACTGCAAGAAAGAAATAATTCAAGGGAAAAATCCTGCTGCAACATCTAGAAAGGCATATTTAACGGATTATGGTTTTCCTTGATATGCATGAAGGTAGGCAGGCAGGATTTACGGTATAGTTTGAACAAAAGTAAATCATGTTAATATCAAATATATCCAATTCTTGTCCTAGTTGTTTTATGTATCTCGAGAGTCATGCTGTAGAGCTACATTTAATTAGGGCTGGGCATGACCAAGCTTGGCTCAGTTAACCCTCGTGGGCATCAGAAGATTTGTAATTACTTTATTCTTAAATTAAAGCATCGTCCATTCTTAATTCCTTACACATAAAACTGAAGGTCTCCACTACTGCAGATGCTGCAAATAGTTTGATACATTAATTTTGGAACATCCATGTACTGTTGCCGCTTCCTGGCAAGTCCGGATGCAAAAACTCAGGCTTTCGGGAGAGGAAAGCGGCCCAGAGATAGGGACGGGACATGTTAGAAACCTAATCAATGCATCTGTTCAGTTTTTGGCTATATACAACAGAGAGCTCAAGCCCCCAGCTGCCATCGATGTTGTTGTCTCTCATCCTGCCACCAGTTGCTGGGACTCTCGCAGTGTTTATTTCCAACAGTATTATACCAGCAGCACTCTCCACCCAAAAGCACCGAACCATCCCCACCCCACAAACAAAACAATCATTGTGTCCGACATGTCACCATCCACCTCCTCCCACGCCACCACCACCATCCTCTGCCCACTCGACAGAGATAAAGAATAAAGAAAAAAGTGAGCCCCCATTAACACACGCACCCGTCCATTGCCAATTTTTATACTTAACCACGCACCCGTGCATTCAAAACGAAAGACATCAATTAGGATATTAAATATTAATAAAAGTATATATCAAATTTGATGAAGAGCTCTCATGCATGAATCCATGAGAGATGCTCTCTGAGAGAGAGAGGGAACAACATAACAAGACCGTGCCCCCACACCATGTTCCATTGACGCACCCGTCACAAGCCAACAGCACCAAACAGTGGGCGACAACGCGGTTGTTCTCATCGTGTCTCCCCGCCCCCGGCTCCAGCAGTTCCCCAACAATCGTCCAACCCCAGCCGTACACGTGGTCTTACTTTTTTATTTTTTTTCTTTTATCTCCAAATATGTGACGCAACATACACTAAGTTTGTAGCCCAGTCCGGAAACCAGTCACGTCTCGGTTCCAGCCAACACGGTCCCTTTCTCTCGGGCCAAACTAAAGTAAAATTGGCTCCACCCGACACGACCTAATAGTATTCCACCGGCGTGCCGGGACTGCTGTCGTCCGACACGTCCCGGCTGCTACCACTGATACTGAAGGGCGCCGGAATATATGGCGGGACCGCGCATCTAAGTAACGCCCAGTTGACGCCGTTAAAGAACGTGTGCCGTTTGATCGCCGTCGCGCCCATCGTGGACCCCATCCGCCTCGCCGGGTCTTTGACTAATAAGCCGGCGATGAGGTCCTTGGCCGATGCCGATACCGAGGGTTCTTTCGGGAACTCGAGCGCCCGGGCGACGATATTGGCGAGCGTCAGCTCGTTGTCGGAGCCTTTGAAGGGCGTGACGCCGTAGAGGAGCTCGAAGATGAAGACGCCGAGGGTCCACCAGTCGACTGTGCTGCCGTGGCCCTCGCCGGAGACGATCTCGGGGGCGAGGTATTCGTGGGTGCCGACGAAGGACATGGAGCGGAGGTCCACGGGCTCGGCGACGAACTCGAGCCCGCTGGCGTTGCCACGGCGGCCAAGCTTCCAGCGGTGGCGGCGCTTGGGGTGGAAGCAGGAGACGGCGGGTACGATGCAGCCGGGGAGGATGCAGGAGGCGGCGGGGTGGTGGTGGTGGTCCGATGCGGAGGCAGAGCCGGCGGAGGAGGTTGGGGCAGGAAGGGGGTTGTGGTCGGAGATGAGGTGTGCGGTGGTGGTGGGGCCGTCGCACTTGAGGGAGAGGTCGAAGTCGGTGAGCATGATGTGGCCGTCGGATCGGACGAGGACGTTCTCAGGCTTGAGATCGCGGTAGACGATGCCCAGCATGTGGATGTACTCGAGGGCCACCACCACCTCCGATGCGTAAAATCTGGACAGCGACGTAAAAATTCCACAATTGATAAGATAATCGCCACCCGCAACCACCCGCCTACTAATAATATCAGAGGTCAATGTAGCCAACTTGCATTTAAAAAGAATAATAAACAGGAGGAGGACAATATAAAGAACTGCATTATTGGAGTTTGTAGAAGGCGTGATGAATTAATTACGGAACAGCGCTCTTCTCTTTACGAGAGAATCCACGTGAGGTGTTCATTAGTTAAAGCTCACCCCACAGGTTACGCTAATTCAGATCAAAACTACTGACCATTCAGTGATGCACACCAAAAGTGAGGGCACAAAAGCCATAATATATGCATTATGGATTTGCAGACTCGTCATATGCGGAGGCGACGTGGTATTTCGATGCTAATAATTCTTCTTTTTTTTTTTTTTTTGATAAAGGATGCTAATGATTCTTCTGTGTAAGATGCTTGTTGGATTTCTAGAAGAGTCACATACATGTAGCGTGACTAATTAGGCATGAAGCTAAGGGATCGGAGATTAGGAGGAGGACAGGAATTAATCTAATTTTTCAAACTTACTAGTTTGGCTTGTTCAGATGAAAACCAAATGACATCTTTTATAATAATTGTTCACTCGTCGATCGTACGAGAGCTGACTCCTTTTAATTGTACTTTTGTAAGGATTTAGGGTTTTTCCCCCTATGTCAGAGGGGGGAGAAAAGTATTAATTGCTAACAACAGCCACTCCATTCTATCCTTAGTACTATGTCCTAAGTAGGAGTTTGATACACTGGGTAAGTGAGTCGTCATGGGGAAATGGACCGCTTATAGGGCACCATGTCATCATTCGTTGACTGCCAGACCGGATTCCAGGCATTTTCCGTTTGCCAAATTCATTTTAGGCAAACGAAAAACGTAAGGTAATGTTCCTCAAAGGATAGGAACAGAAACAATCTCAAAACAAAAGACTTTTGTGATCTCCAAGTCGAGCTATCACTTCCTCTCGATCAGACATGCTCGAATAGTGTGATATCTGCTTGATGTATCAAATCACATCCACATTCGCTACACTAGTCTAGGACTCTAGGATTCCAAAACCTCAACTTGGATCCATTCGAGGGATGTGGGCCCAACTCAGGAGACTGGAGCAGATGGAACCCAGTGGACATCGACGCCCAAAGTCTTTAGCTCTCCAAAATGGAAGTTAAGCCCATAAACTTCATCTCTTTAAATTCGACATAAAATCCTTCAATTCTCTCTCACCTCGGGTTAATATATTAATTTTGTTTCCTTTTCAAAAAGAAAAGGCGACACCGAAACGTCTGCTGGATCTAAAAAACATAACTTAGATGCAAGTATGCAACAAACAAATAAACTCAAATCATTAGTTTCTCAGTTCCACTAAATTCTCTTTTTTTCTTGAAGGTCGGACTTCCGAATCCCCGTGTTGCAGGAATCCAGGGCACTGATCCAGATAAAAATTTTCAAAAAAAAAAAAAAAAAAAGGATATTTGACAAATAGAAAAAACATTGTATTTTACTTAAAAATTTCAGCGATATTATTATTAGTTAGGGATATATATAATATTTTTGTTGCTGAGTTGCGCCACTGACCTGACGGCGGACTCGTCGAACCGCTTCCCGGGCTGCCGCTGCCGGAGGACGTGGAGATCGCCGCCGGGGCAGAACTCAGTAAGGAGGCACGACCACCGTTCGTTCTCCGCGATCCCGTATAGCCGCGGCAGGAACGGATGGTCCAGGTTCTCCAAGATCTCCCTCTCCGTCCTCGCCCGCCCCTCTTTATGCCGGCCTTCCAGCTCCTTCTTGTCCATCACCTTCGCCGCCACCACGCATCCTTCGCCCCCGCTGCACTTGAGCTCCGCCAGGTACACGCTGCCGATGTCCCCGCTTCCGAGCCGCTGCACGAATCTCATATCGGAGAGCGCGAGCGTCCCGCCACCGCCATCGGATCTGAGACGCCGGACAGCGTCGAAGCAGGGATCGCCGGCGGAGTGGGGCTTGATGGGACCGGAAGAGGAGGAGCCGGAGCCGGTGGAGGTGGACGACACAGTCTCGTAGGCGGAGCGGTCCGACGAGCCGAAGCTCATGCTCTGGAGGTCGTCGGCGGGATCGTCCGGCATGGCGGCGATTGGGAGGAAGAAGGGAGAGAAATTGGGGGAGACGAGAGGGAGGAGGAGGGGATTTTGAAGTAGTGGGGGGGAGGGTGTTTGGGCCGGCGAGCAGCGGTCGGGCCAGTTGGCGGGCCCTGGATGTGGGGCTGCCCCTTTGCGACACGAGTCAGGGACCCCATGGAACCAGAGATTCCGGCTCGGGTTTGGATTTTGTTAGACCCACCGGCCTCTTTACGCTGCTCCGCGGTTCGAGATAGGAGGTGCCGTAAGATTTCGTCAGTCCAGATGGACGGTTCTGCTTGGCTTTTCCACTCCACCGGGGTGCAGCAAGGAGTGCTGCCGTACATGGTGTTCCCGGAGGAGCATCGTAACATGACCCATGGATCCATTCGATTTAAGTGAATGCTTGAAGGACTCCACGATGAACCCAGAAAGGGCCCCGTGAACAAAGTGGCGGACGGAGGACGGCCGACTAACTCTATTATCCGGGCCCACGACTATGTAGTTCAATTTCGAGGTTCGTTTAATAAAACCCTGTTGGTTTAAGTGTTTAAGTCCGCAGTTAAGTAAATGTTAGCGTATTAGTCGGCGGTTAACGTGGGCAACGTTAACGGAGCTTTTTTTTTTTTTTGGGTAGAAATTAACGGAGCTATTTAAGAAGGCAGTGATGGAGACAACATGGGAACGCGGTGCCACCGAAGGGTTTGTGTGGTGAAGTGAAGCGGAAAGCCGGGAGCCAGGGGTTCTTCCCGGGTGCAATTAATGCTTGGGTCCGCTGCCGCGATGATAGCTGGACCAGCTGAGTGGCAATTTGGCTTAGACCTGGGTCCTCGATTGCGGATTGAGAGCGCAAAGCCTTTTTTTTTTTTTTTTCCTTCCTCTTCTTTTTCTTTTTTTTGGTGTGTGAAAAGGACAACTATTGGATTGGAAGGATAGGACGAGTACTATAACATGGCGTATGACGATGGCATTAGTTGGCGTAAAACCGTGAGGGTTCTCGAGTGCGTGACACAATGAGGGATCCGGCAAGGGCATCGGCGCGCAAATTCACATATATTCTTTGAAGGGGCATCTAGCGAGCTAGAGTTCTTGTATGGCACTGTCCAGCAAGGACAGGTAATTCCGTAGCCACATGACACTACTGACTACTCGCTGTAGCCATCGTACTCTAATAAACTTGCAATGGTTGCATTTGAAACAAGCTAATGGTACAAGGTTTTTCAAAAATAGTTTGGGTAGGTCGAATTATTCGAACTTGTTTACAATGAAATTTAGTTATATCCCAAATGGTTAGTCTTGGATCTTGCATCTCACGGTATTGATTTGGTTCTGTTTATTGCAACGAGAAAACCATGGCATATCATGTGTGATGCACATGTAACTTGAATTCTTAAATATTAAAATTTATTTAAATTAATAAATAAGCCTTACACTTCTTAGTTAACAGCCACGCGCACACTAACTAATGTGGAGTGGAAAATAGAGATAACACATAAATTTTATCATATAAAAAAATAGATCGACAAAATTGTAGCATAATGTACAAAAATATGCCGATCACTTTTCTAACAATACTAATTGCCCTTTCCACATTGATAAACAACATAAGTTTAAGCCGTTTTTGCTCAAAATCTTAATCGTTCTATCATGGAACATAAACTAATTTGGATGCTCAAAATTTCAAATGTCAATTTAGTATTCTATTATGCGAGGGTTTAGATAGCAAATGAATGTCTCAAATTAATCACATGAAAGAAAGAAATTGATTTCTAAGATATAATTTCTTTAGCATCCTTGAAGATCCGTCACCTAGTTATTCTTATACTAGAGCAATATACCTTGAACATGAATATGTAGATACTAGCATCCACCAAAATATGAAGTTTTGTTTACGATGTCACGATCCAAGTTTCTACATGTGACTTGGTTTTTAGTGAGTTTGGCATATCTTTGAATCCATCTCAACATTCAAATTGTCTTGCAATCTTATTATTAATGGTGTCTTATGGAAAAAGCATAGACTTATTTGGCTTTATAAATTACAACAGGGATTAGAGTAAGATCTGTCTATCTTGAGCTTTTCTTGGAGAGAAAATGACTTGTTCAATGGTCGAGAGGAGATTGCCAGTTAATTACAGGGCAGAAGTAGAGCAATAGGAACACTCTGTTGCGAAAGAGATGCTAGGCCATAATGACTCAAATAAATAAATGGTGACTTTTTCTATTATATAATTGGGGGATGGAGGAATATGACAAAACATAGAAGAGTGGGTATGGTGGAATAGAACTTACATTGAGGACTTAATTTGGCAAGTCCATGATCATGGGCTATGGGTCTCTCGACCACTTATTTCTAATGACAGATACAAATATGTATGCAGTCATTTTATAGGTGAAGTTTAAATTTATATCTTTGATATAGTCTCCAAATAATCTAATGAAAAATCAAGTTATTTTCGATGATCAGGTACACGCACATGCACTGCACAACAAAAAAATAAAAAAAAGAAACCCTTGCATGCAGCCATCCATCATGAATATTGTACGTGATTGCGTGCAATCATCCATCATGCGATACATTGTAGATATCGTAAAGAACGCACACTGAAATATTAATCACGATGTAAAAGATAATCGACGTATATCAAATTCAACGTGGCTTATTTTTCAATAAGAAGAGGACCTCTGCCCGCTCCAACTATTAGATTTTGACCATATGGAATGTTGAACGTCATATTTAGTGGCTAGTTAGGCTATCTTTGCCATCGGAAAGAAAGGAAGATAACCAGTGGAGCAGACCCGCTCCTTGGATCAACACACGGAAATGATGACACCACGTTACTGCTTTTGACTCTCATCTTGAGCTGGTGCTTGGCTCTGGGAATTTGCTTTCGGGGGCCGGCTTCTTGTTCACTTTGATGGCTCTTGGAACGTGTCGTCAGAGTGCTGCACGGAGGGTCAAATGTTTGGGGCCGTACCACAAAATCACTTTGGAACAACCAGCATTGCAGGCTCTCAGAGCTCTTCGTTCGTGTGGTATATATTAATAATGCCCTTGTTTAGCGCCTTCCTTTCTTGTTTACGGACCCGATTCCCGGGCTCCACGTGGAGGCTTTGGCCGTATGCTTTTGAAATTTTACTGAATGTCACTTTAGATCCGGTTGGAAGGTGAAAAGTAACATGCTATGGCGTTCGATGTGGAGACCGGGCTACATTCTTCCGCCTTTTCGCTGCGAAAGCTTCTTCTTGTCGGTTTCCCAAATTCCACGGTGAGAAATCAAGCATGATGGCTCCATCATACGAGATTAAGCAACTTATCCAAGGAAGATAACGCAATCTTGACTGGTTCCGTACCCGGAGGACTCTGTTTCCCACAACAGCTCTTCAGCAAGATGGAGTAAGCCATGGTGTTTCTGAGTGTGGTCCCTTCTATGTACTCGTGGAGAAGGTATTGGAGCTCCTCATTCTATGCCGTTGGAGCCTTCCCGAGTTTTCAAATTTTACTTGGAGCGGGAGAAATCGACGCAGGGTTTACGCGCGTTGAAGACTGAATAATTCAGGTTGTTCTAGAATTTTGACGGCAATTGTTTGATGATCATAAATGATGTTTCCTCCTTCAATATGAAATTCATTTCGGTGAACCGATGGGGTATGTGTTTAGGTTTGGCTGATAAAATCTTGAGATGTACATGAAACTGGAACTGTACTCTTGTAGGGTCCATTTTATGTCAAATAGTGCCACGGGACTTGTCACGATTAATACTCGGATATCCGTCTACGATGGCAACCCGACAATGTAACTCGGTAGTTGGCCGAATATGTCCGAAATTTTTTTGGGTGATAACTTAGTCATCAACTCGACAGCTGGCCGATTGTTTTATTTGGAGGCAGGCCGAGTATCTATTATAGTTTGCAGAGCACCTGTAACATTCGACCTAAAAAATTTAGGGGTCGGTCAAAGAACGTTACTTAATGTAGAAATTAATTGATCATAATTATAGGATCGTGGGTTAAAATAACTGTCCCCTCACAGTTCCACTACAAATTCATAACTCTTACATTTTAAAATCAAAATCAACGGAGGTTATCAGATAACAGCTACCCCAAGAGAGGTAAGATGGAGACTGAGAGGAGAATTCTAAGCTCTTATAGGCATTTCTTAGCTTTCACACTGTTGGCTCTTTCTATTATTTTTTTTTTTATTTTGATTGACTTAAATATTGATAGATTTTTTGCCGGACAATCTCTAACAAGCAAATTTACTTTATACGTCCACAATCCCTTTAGAAGCAAAACGTATTTATTCAGCTACCATTCAATTATCTCATCGGAGTTTAGCAGCAGTACTCTTATTATGTGCATAAATATTTTTTTTCTTATGTTGCAATGGGGCTTTATAATTTTTTTTGCCATATGGCGGGAGGAAAATGATGTAACTTGTATGATTTGTTGTTAGATATGAAGAATGGTTGACTATGGAGTTACTAGATTAGCAATTATGGCCTCGATTAATCATTTGGTTGCGTGCATTATGGATGATGTGATCTAAATATGTAAGCTCGCGGCTGTTACTATCCAATCTAGTTGGCCAAATCGGTGATCAATAATGGTGATCAAACTGGCCGACTAGTAACCATGAAGATTGTTACTACACCATAAATAAATAAAAAAGATCCTAGTTGACTTATATCCTTTAATAAATAAAAAGGTACTGGCCTAAAATCTTACCATTCTATATTTGGCTTTACCATATATGGAGATTAATAAATCTTGTAGACTCATTTGTTTCGTGAAAAAAATTTAATCTCCCTTGAATGTATTTTCTGAAAAGTTGATGCTTAGATATATTGTATTTGTGAAAATGGTTTTGTGAAAAAGTTGTGTAAAATATTTTTTGTGTTCTTAATGAACTGACTACAAAGAGAAAAAATAGGATATAAGTTACTAACTAGGTTAAAGGGCGTTCCTAAAAAGAAGGCTTTTACCTTGATTTCCAACCCATGGTAAAGTAGAATTTCTATGTCCCTCACAGGTTTCTATTGTCTGAGGTGAAAAACTTATTCCCATGGAAGACTAGTTTCTATTTTTCTCATTTGATACCTTCAACTAAACATATATAATCTATTTTGCCATGTTTCTTCCGTGGATCGCGCTTCAACCCCCCTTCTTTTATCGGCAAACCAGTCGAGTCCGGTAAGTTCATTATTCCACCATGAGACATGGATGATATTTCTCACCCCTCCAAGGCCGCCTGCTTTCAAAGATATGTATCAGATTAGTTCATAATTTAGTATTGAAACCTAAAGATTTTGGACTCTTTCATGTTCAGTCCTTGAAGTTGATAACTTGGTTCGTTAATGACAGCCATCCATGTACTGTGGGACGACAGAATCTTGTGCATTATAGGGCCATTGCTTTATATAGAGCAATTGTTCTTGATGCATCATGATCATTGTTTAACATAAGAACGGGTATGCTTATGAAACGAGACCGTCAAGTTTGATTTGGAGCTTCAGAGGATACGGCCTCCAACTTGGAAGCAACTCACGAAACCCCAGGTCCAGGTGGCCAGGTCTTGCAAACAACCCCGTGATCACTGTCTCGCATGCTTGACCCACTCCAATGGACAGCTGTCCAACCTAATGGCCGGGCACCGACACGGTCCATCATGCCCTACCGCTCGCAGCGGCGCATCCATGGAATACCATCTGATCGGTACTGCTACATGGTGAGGCAGAAATGTATGATGTGGGAAGACGGCTGAGCGAAATTTTAGTCTTCTTCCGGAGTCATTATAGCAACGCTCACATCTCTACACCCGAACAGAAGTACTGAGAGTGAAAGCATGGTTTGGATTCAGGCACTATAGCAACGCTTACATCTCCACACCCGAACAGAAGTACTGAGAGTGAAAGCATGGTTTGGATTCAGGTAAGAGCAAAGCCTGCAGTCTATCATGGGCTGAAGCCCCAGCTGTTGACCCAACAAATGGCCGCCCACCGACACCGCCCATTATCTTCTGGCACGCGCAGCGGCGCAATCCGCGCCAATCTTCCAGCACGAATCTTGAGAATCGGACAAGGAACGCGTTTTTTTCCGGAGTGACGGTGCCAAATCTACAAGAATCTGCCACGTGCCCACGTCGACCCTAATCACTCCTAAGCCTCTTTCGCCTGTAATCCTTTTGCCGCGGGCGGCCGTAGTCGAACCCGCGTCCCTCCTCATGAGTAGCGGCACCAGTTAAGAAACCTCGAAAGAGAGAAGAAGGGGGGAAGCGACCTCGAATGGGTCAAGTGAGGGACCGCGGCGGCCTCCCCACCGCCCGAGCCGGCGGCGGATCTCGCCGGCGGCAGATTCAGAAGACCTTGAACAACCTGAAGATCACCGTCCTCTGCGGCTTCGTCACCATCCTCGTCCTGCGCGGCACCATCGGCGTCGGCAGACCCGGCGCCGACGCCGACTCCGACCAGAAGGTCATCGAGGACATCGACCGCATTCTCCGCGAGATCCGCTCCGATTCCGACCCCGACGACGAAGAACGCCCGCCTCTCGACTCCTCCTCCAACTCGACCTCCCTCTCCGCCGCCAATTCCACAGCCACCGCCGCCCTGGCGGCGGCCAAGAACTACACCCTCGGCCCCAAGATCTCCGACTGGGACGAGCAGCGCCGGCGGTGGCTGAGGGAGAACCCCGGCTTCCCGTCCCAGGTTGCCGGCGGCAATCCCCGCATCCTCCTCGTCACCGGATCGCCGCCCAACCCTTGCGACAACCCCATCGGCGACCACTACCTTCTCAAATCCACCAAGAACAAGATCGACTACTGCCGCCTCCACGGGATCGAGATCGTATACAACATGGCCCATTTGGATCGGGAGCTCGCGGGGTACTGGGCGAAGCTCCCGCTGATTCGCCGCCTGATGCTTTCCCACCCGGAGGTGGAGTGGGTCTGGTGGATGGACAGCGACGCCCTCTTCACCGACATGGCCTTCGAGATCCCGATCTCCCGCTACGATGCCCACAATCTTGTCATCCATGGCTACCCGGATCTCCTCTTTGACCAGCATTCTTGGATTGCCCTAAACACCGGCAGCTTCCTCCTCCGCAATTGCCAGTGGTCGCTGGATCTTCTCGACGCCTGGGCTCCGATGGGTCCCAAGGGGCCGATTCGGGAGGAGGCCGGCCGGATCCTCACTGCCAACCTCAAAGGCCGGCCGGCGTTCGAGGCGGACGACCAGTCCGCCTTGATTTACCTGCTTCTGTCGCAGCAGGAGCGGTGGGGCGACAAAGTCTACATCGAGAATTCCTATTACCTCCACGGTTTTTGGGCCGGCCTGGTGGAGCGTTATGAGGAGATGATGGAGAAGTACCACCCGGGGCTCGGGGACGAGAGGTGGCCCTTCGTGACGCACTTTGTCGGGTGCAAGCCCTGCGGTAGCTACGGGGATTACCCGGTTGAGAAATGCCTTGGCAGCATGGAGAGGGCCTTCAACTTTGCCGACAACCAGGTCCTCCGGCTTTATGGGTTTGGTCACAGGGGCTTGTCGAGCCCCAAGATCAAGCGGATCAGGAACCAGACGGCAACCCCTCTCGAGGTCAAGGATAAGCTAAGCCTTCAAGCTGGAATATCCAGTTGATGACGAGAATTGACCACCCATTCACCCTATTCCAGTGCCGCGCAAGGTCAGGTTTATGTTATTTGTTGTGAGATAGGTTCTTCAACTTAGTGAAGCATGTAATATCAAGCATTTGATGTTTACTTATTTTGACAGCACCACACTCTGATTTTTATTGTTACTTTGGGATTTCTTTGTGAATGAAAATTAAACAAGGAGGAGGAAAAAAATTCTTTCTTCAGATAACAAGTACATTGCCATGAATCTGTGTATGTCAATGCTATTGTTCTGGTTTGCTATGGAACAAAGAAGAAACCTTGAAGTTCAAAATTACATAAACTCTAACTCTAGAGGCTCTCGTCTATTGGGAATATAAAATAGATGCTTACTTTCAAAAATTTTGCTTTTGATTGTCAAGAATCAAGAGCTGAGACATTGCACTTTTCATCCTCGGTCTTAGAATACTAGCACTAGATGTAAACCATAAACAATGGTTGGGCTACCTCTCTCTTCATGTTGTAAACTTTAATTCCAATGCCCATCTCGATTTATTTAATGCAACCTCAGCTTAAAGTTATTTCAGAAGTTGTAGACATATGAAAATGTAATAACTTGTAGGGTAACTTTTCCTATTCCCCTATTATTCATGAACCAAACAAATCCTCTAGGATAGAAGCTTGGTAATATCATTAGGATTATGCTATAGAGTTGCAAATTGATGAATTACCATTGGATAACTGATTGCTGCTTTTGCCTTTTGGAGTGGATTTTGTGAAACCATCCTTATTTTTTCTTTTCCTTTTCATCAAATTTTCTGTCCTTTATTGGACATTGAAATTACGCTAGTATCCTTTCATCTTTTTGAAATTCAAGAATCTATTGAAAAATAAGATCATGCTTTGCCTCCTCAAAGATCGTATGGTACATTGTACCCGAAGCTATAGTTACTTAACCATAGACCATGTACCTTCTTCATTTTCAGGTAAGTTAATCTACTTTTTTTTATTTTGGTCCCAATATAATATGTAAGAATTGATCCAACCTGTTTGGATACATAGGGGAGAAGACAAAAGAAAAGAAAGAAAATGAAAGAAGAGAAAAGCAAGGAAAAGAAGAGGATCTTGAATTCAAGAGAAGAAAAAAGAAAAGAACCAGGGACACAAGGGAAAAGAAGAGAAAAGAGGAGAGTTTCTTTTCTCTCTGAATCTCTCCATAGCTGGGAGAGGTTAAAAAGGGGGGTTTGGAGTGAAACAATTTCTCTCCTTTCTCTTCTCTCTCCGCTTACTTTTGAAAGGAGGGATTTTAACTTCTATTCATTTTTGTCCCAAAATTTGTAACCAAACAAAAGAAAATGAATGTTTCTTCTTTCCTAACCAAAGCAAGATCTGTATTTTCTCCCCTGATTCTCTTATCTTTTCTCCAGTTCTCTCAATTCAAATAGGAATAAAGTGGGAAAGCAAACTCTAAATCATTCTTTCCTTATAGGGCTTGTTTGGGGATGATCCACTGAATCCGATTGGATCGGGTGGGGAAGAGAACACCAAAGGGTGGGGGAGGGAGGGAGCTAGAGCAGAGAGATGGAGATCGTTGGGTTGTCAGCCTGGTCTCGGTAGGATTAGAAGAAAGGCTTCTCTAAGTTTTTATTTATTTATTTATTGGATGGGAATGGGGAGGCCCTTTACCCCTTTCCCTCTTCCTCTGCGCTCCCACTACCTCCTCTCCCCCTCCGGCAATCTCTTCGCCTCCAAATGCGGTCGGATCCGGCAGATCATTCCCAAACAGGCTCGCATGTTGTTTCTTTATCTCGGAAAACCTTCATCTTGTGGAGCTTAGTTGGTTTTATAGTACTATGTTTAGAAAAGTGTTATTTGTATATTTTTGATTATTCATTCCTGTTACTTGTCCCCCGTCTTTTCCTCTTCTTATTTCTTGACTATTGCCCATTACAAATTGTAACCTGTGCTAAGTGGATGAAATGGGAAAATAAAGTTTGTGTTGGAACTTTTTGAGTTGAATGCTAGATCATTTTGGTGGATCTCTAGCACAAGCAGATCAATTACTAGTGTTATGAGTATAAAGTGCGAGAGAAGATGATAATAATGATGTAGGATTTACATGATTAAAAGAAGTCCCAAATCCGCCACATCATGGACTAAACACCCTGAAGTGTCACATGGAGGTCTGTTATAGTGAACAACAAGATAATAGGGTTATTCCTTGTATTTTCTTTCTGCAGTAATTTTGCACAAGGTGGAATGCACCATGGCTATGATCTTGCATAGGATTATACAATGAAAAATGATTTATATTGCAGGATTAAGAAGCATTTCATTTTATGTTGAAGGCAAGAATTGGCTAGATAGACATTCATATTTCACCAATATGGCTGTATCCAAGACATCAAATGTAATTTCTGCCTAAATTTTGCTAAAGAGTTTATCTTTTCATTCCAAGAATATGAAAGTCCCATAGTGAAGGAAGATCCTATAGGTTTTCTGGACATTGCCAAACTACGGGTCGAAAGAATTCAATGAGTCGGTTGATGTGTGCATAACGGAAGATGTGAATTCATCCTCAATTCACAGGAATGGTGAATTGGGAGCTGAAGAAAGCATCTCATTGATTGTATTTAACTTCAGCAATTGGTGCAACAAATTTTCCAATAAACATATAGAATATATAATATAGGAAGATTCAAACATTTCCATTAAAACTTGCTTTTAGGAATTGGCACTTTCATAAGAGATCTTCATCTCCCCCCCCCCCTCTCCATTTTGCACGTCACAGACCACCTTTGTCATCTTAACAATCTTGTCAAGGCACCACCATCTGTACTTCTCTCTCAATGATGCTGATGACTATTGGTTTCCTAATATTGTTGGATATGGACCCGCCATCCAGTGCCTTGATGTTATGTGCTTAGAATATTGGGATACTCAAGCTGCTTTAATGGAATATGTTGGTTTGGTTATTAGTTGTTCATATGAATCTTCAAGTTTGTCAGTTTGGCAATGATGTTGATAACTGCTCATTATGTTCTGTCTGTTGAATGACATAGCATCTCAAATCTAATGATCTAGCTGTGACAAACTTGTGACTGCTATATTGTTTTAGATAATGATTTTTCCAGTAGCATAGGATATTTTTTCTTATGTAGACTCAAAAGTGAGAAGACAGGGTGAGAAATCATCTTCAAATTCCTTACCGATGTTAGACTCGAAAAAAAGTTGTCTTCTTGTCTGTTAGCCTGTCGCTTTTGCAAGATGATGGAGCCTCATGATCCCACTTAAAGCAATAATCAACAATCTCTGTCCCAGTTATTTGGGTTGAGAGACTAGTGGTGGCATTACTGGCGATTGTATTCATCTTAATTTGTTAGTTGACTGCATAGAAAGGGACATATTACATACTTGTCCACTTCAATATGTGTTCCATATATTTTATTGTGATGGAAACGAAAGATCATAGTGTTTCAGGCATGCCCAGTTCTGACCTGGACTTGATATCTATGCCTCTAAACTAGTCCTGGACCTAGATCTGATTCTTATACCAGGTTGGTCCAAGGTCTGGCAAAATTTTTATACCTTATCAAGAATGCAATGTCCACCTATTTTTGATACATAGAGGGTTCATTCTTGGTTTTGCTTCTTAAATTACCTATAGCTGCTTGGTAACTACTAGTAAGCTAAGATGGTTAGCTGGTTTTAAATATCTTTTTTCTTGTCAATCAGATATTCTGATTAATTTATTCCTTTTAATATGATTATTGGTATTTGTGGTAGAGCTAGTATGGAAAAAGAATGATATGTTAGAGAAAGCCTGAGAGCTCGGCAAAGACAAAGTATGAAAATTGGAGACATGTTCAATAGTACTCTGGTAAATGGTTGCATATGTCTAAAGTGAACACTAATTAGATGAATATAGATCTTTTAATGTGGTTGTAGCCTGGTATCCACCGGTGATAAAACACATCTCAAATAAAAGGAATAATGTTTATGGGTTATGATATATGTTTAATTGCTGCCAGCTTTTTATTTTATGTACTGCACTTTCCCTTTCTAAGAAAACAGAATATTTGTCGCTCAAACAAAATGTTGCACATGTTAAAGGATGCACTAGGTGCTTATTTTACAACAAGGAAGCGTTTCTAGTGATTAAGGAATGCAAATTCAACTGTCTATGGCAGGTGAGATGGTTAATTTTATTACTAACTTTAACCTGGTAAGCATGCCGCAGCCTACCAATGGAACACTTTACAGTCAAGCTCCGAGGCTGAGAGCCTGTGACAAGTGACATCATACCAGGTTTATCGTGCGTCGCAATTGTTATTAGTCATGTGGGCCTCTTACTGGGCGATATTAGGGTCGAGGAGGATCTGGTAAGGTCAAGTGGAACACAGGCCATGGGTAGGTCCTCCGCTCTTGAGTAGGAGCCAACTGTGATGAAGACATCACCGCATTAGGTGGGAGAGATTATTGTAGTCCTATATTGACTAATAAAAAGGGTGCCACATGGATTTATTGACCCGAGCCAGTTCTCCAACAGCTTAACGTTTTGGGCTGAGAGTCTGATATGGAAAACGTCAAATGATTTATGGTAATACGGTAGCTTTCTGGCTGAAGCCACGTTTTTGTAGATAGTAGGGGCCTTTGAGCCCTAGTTGAGGCTGCCTTGGTGGGTTTGTTGGCTCCCTTTGTTGGGATGGAGGCAGTCTAAGCTGGATGGGCTGTCCCCTACTGTTGAATCCAATTAAGCTGGCCTGAAATATCAAGCAAAATAACATGGTAACACGTGAAACTGAAGAATTAGTTTTTTTCCCTAAATTTAACTTCTCTCTCAAGGGAAGGGAGCATGCGCCTCTAGCCTAGTGCTCTTCATCAGTTAATCTGCCTTCTCCTGGTGCTCTTATTTCTTCTATCATGAGAAACCAACATACTTAAGGTGATGAAAGCGAATACATTTGTTGATGATGGTTACCAAGATCTGATGACATCATGTGGAAAATATTGTTTAGATTATTGTTAGTTGTGATTCTGCTCCTCATACTTTAGGGTCGGATTTTGGCTTGCGTAAGGAGGGTCCTTACACAGTGTCAAATATTCGTCTTGTTTATTCCACAAAGTTAGATGGTAAATGAATGAGTTGGTGCATGCCAACCTAATTCATGAGCTTATAATGCATTAGTATCAGAATTAACCGGTTGCTTGCTCCTTTAAAAAAAAAAAAAAAAAAGAATATTGAAAGTTTCAAATGATCTGAGTCTAATATGATTGCTGTACCTTCTTTTTCAGGAAGGCACCGGTAACTAGTTAAGGGCATCCTTAGAAGCTTCCTTCCGTAGTGTCTTAGATATTATGGTACATTTTGAAATGTAAAAGCAGTAGGATTCAAAAAAGTGGTGGCTGGGCGAAGCAAGTGGCAGGGAATTCATTGCTTGACAGATTGGAAAGCTTCCATCAGTGCCCTGCCCCTATGCCGATCTCTAGCTACAAACCCCACAGAGCAGACAAACCATCTCTTTAGTTACCGCAACGGCCTATGAGTTGATTAAGATAACCAACAACCATCAAATGATTGAACCAATTCTCTTTAGGCACCTTCATACCATTATTTAAACATTCATTGACCCGATAATCAGGTGACGTTTGGTAAGAGCCCAGATTCTTTTCAGACTAAAGCAACCACAAGGAAACAATTTATGCAGAAACATAGACAAAAAGACGACTGTAGAGATGTAGAAAAAGCTGTGTTATAATACAGATTAAATCAACTAAATCTTATTTGTATTCCCTTGAAGTCGGAAGTTGACAAGTTGGGGAAACAAAGTCAAATATGTGGAAATAAACTCCGTAATAAATGGAGCACGTTTACGCGGAGTCCTTGGAGTCGACAACAACAAACATGGCTAGCGAGTCTGATCGACGACCCATCTTTTGTTTTAACGTGTTACGCATTGACGGTGGTGTGTGTTCACAGCTTCAATGATTGCGTGATGTATTTGGCAATCTGCAAGGTGGAGGAGGCAGGGAGGAAAGCTGAAGGGCTGTGTTCTATCTTATTCGTTTACGGTAGCCAGGAATGAATGCGGTAAATGGTTGATTGAGGCGAGACTAGTCACAGGAGCCAGGAGGATCCCTAAGCAATTGAGAAGACGAAATAGAGCTTCTCATCTCTCTTTCCTGCGAAAACCTTTGCATGCAACCAGATCGTCAATTTATTTGTTCAAGGCTGGTTGAGGGAATTGTTGGGAAAATTTTTTGGGTTTTCTTTTTCTGCTGAGAGAGACTAACCAACTAAATAGCCTGGGAAAAACTTGGATCGAGCTTGACTGGAATCTAAAGATGGAGGAAAAGTTGGGAGGAGCCGATTCGGAGGAGGGACGGTGAACTTGTCTGACGGCAATAGAGGTGGTGGCGTGTCACGTTGATTATGGAGCTTGTCGCAGAAGAGATCAGGGGAGTGATAGTTGAAGGCGTTGAAGAATTTTTGGAGAGGATATTTTCATTAAACAATAGATCTATGATACCATATGATAGTCATGTGCCTCAACTCTATTGACATATACGAACATGGAGACTATTTTATATTGATTTGGAAATTTTAAAGGCCATTTTAAAATTTTTAGTAATGAGAAGGTGTGTGTGAGAACCCTGAAGAAAATACTATAATTCTTAAATTTCTATCAATCATTTCATGTTCTAATAAGTTTTTTGGTTGAGAAGTATTAAAATATAAAGAAAGAAAAGTAAAAAGAGATTTGAGATATCTCTTATCTATAGGTCAGTCCGGATGCATCACGAATAGTTTTGAGAATCGTATAAAAATAAGAATATTGCCTTATGTGTGGATGTTGACGGCATTAATATTGTTGGTTTTGTTGAGCAATAAATAAGTCGATTATTTTTTTTTGGCACATCAGATGATTCGATTAATTTACACCCTCTCACCAAAGATTTTCAGGTTAAAAATAAATTATGGGATTCATTATTAATTTTATCCAAAAAATACGACATTATTTTTTTTCATAGTAATTTCATAGAATATACTAGTCCATTGGAAATTTTCTGAGTGAAGAATTTTATAGAAAATTTCAACTCCCAGACGGGAAGGGTATCAAAGTCGATGGCCCGGTTAAACCCCCAGCCTTGGTGGGGGGTTTTTAATCAGGGACAATTTCAAAGACAGTTTATCCAAAGTGAGAGAACGATAGATGGAAGCTCCCGGATGCCCTTTTATTGTTCATACCGTTGGTTGGAAATAAAAGCAAGCTATGCTCTTCCTGTAAGAGTCCCGTCTTTGAGATTGCGCCAAACTATCCTTTCAAAGAGATTGAGCAAGGGAACAACACATATGCCATTTGTCGTATTTTAAATCTCTGTCTGCTTACGTTTCCCACCTCTATGATAAGTATGGTATTCTATCACCCAATTAATTATTGCAAGTTGGCTATCACACCGATTTTTCTAATAAAAAATCCTCCATCTTGCTTGGATTACCGCTAAGCAGCTGAGGTTTTTAGTGGTTACAAGAAAAGTAGAGTGGTGCATGCCTGTATGGGGGGGATTAGGGTTCCAACCTCAAAATTAGAACTTGGAAGGTTGCAGAAGTTGGATGAGATTAAGTTGGGGAAAATAAAAATTGATACGCGCTTATCCAATTTGATGGCATAGCGGTTAAAGCAATTTTTATTTGGACGCCTTTCTTTAATTGTCCCTGGACTGCGCCTCCATACTTTTTGAAATCTCACGGTTTGAATCATCTAATATTCCTCGGAATTCATGTAAGCGAGCGCACTATTTTACGGCAACTGGTACGGTTGTGATAGGAGAACGTGCCACCTTGAAACAAGGATGATCCATCCCGGGATTTGTTATGCAGTTTGGATTCATGTCCGGCTGCCTTTTGCTTTATTGGTTTTCTTATAGGTTAGGCCAGGTATCCTTTAGATTTGATTAGTGAGATTCGCTATTAATAAATCAATACCACATCTCAGTCACGTACAAAGTGCTTTCTTCCAAGGATAGAGAAAAAGATTATGTTAAATGCCATGCCATGTTGGATGCAACAAGTTAATCAAAAAAAAAAATTATCAGAGCTGTATTATGCTCATATCTTATGCAGGACCTACCGTTGAATTAATTGCACATTGATTGGTAAAAATGACTGCCAAACGTATTCTTAACTTTTTTGTGCCACTAGCATCCTGTCATGCATGGATTTTAATTTCAAAACCTACTCCAAAAGGAGTTAGAAAGAAAAGGAATTCTAAGGTTAATCATTCATGACAAGAAGATTTGGTCTTGTTGAATGGTTGGCCATTAGCGAACAAAGTTATCGATTAGAATGTTTAATTAGGTATACGGCAAAGACAACACGATCTGTGG